>NW_018253321.1:25408-43973 GCF_001263595.1 Phalaenopsis equestris
AACGAGGGAACCATAGGATCCTAACCGGTGTCACTCTAATCAACTTTAACATGCCCCCATAAAATTTAAAGAACTACAATCATAGGGCCACCTGATTTAACATTATAACTTGACACACTAAAAAACTTAAACTCGTCACAACGAGGAGCTTGGAGCTAGCATGGTGAGCAGCACGACCATCTTCAACAGCAAAACCTGTCTTCCCCAACTAAACCAATATTCCTTCCTTAGATTTAAACAACAAAGTCGTAGGACTTCGAGGTTGTTTGTTTATGCAACACAAATTCTCACCTTATCTTTAGGCCTTTGTATTGCTCTATTATACAATATAAGCCTTAAATCATCTTAGAATTTCAAGGTTGTTGTTCGTTACGACCTAGATTCTCACATCTTCCAGGTTATTTATGTGATTGTTTCATACAAATGTAAGCCCTAACAAATAAAATTGGCAGGATGAAACATCTAAATATTTATCCTCAAAACTAAAGACAAATAGTAGGATAGCTTGTGAAGTCACTGAGGTTCTACTCCGGATCCATGCATCCCCCTAGTTCTCCCTCCTTTGGATTCTACAACAAGACAAAAAAGTATTCCAAATTTGAACCAATCCCCTTTCACACCTCTTTGTCCAATTTCATTGAAAAATCCTACCCTTTTAAACTCCTTAAAGATAATATTTTCTGATTTTTATCGAGAGTTTTCTTAAGTGACTTCGGTCATTTAAGATGTAATTAACTATAGGGGCTTGCCTTTATAGGAAGCTTGTCCGAACCGAGTATAATATAAACCCTATTTAATTCTTCATATTAAATAGGGGAACTTGTTGGCAAATAAAACAGTTTCGCAGACCAAACATATGTCATATATTTCTTAGTTTATTTGATCGAGTTTTACCCTCAAGTCCTGTGTTTCGTTCGGGATGGATACAGGGTTTGAGGTACAATACTCTTTCATTTAAACTGTGAAAAATATTGGGTCAATTTGATTTTATATTTTTCTAAACTTAAATTTATATGTAAATTAAACGTCCTTTCGAAGCAGGCGACGAGATTTCGATTCCGGTGACCGACAGTTTCCAACGGGCAACTCCTCAACTTTTTAGTGCGGACAGTTATGCACTGACAAAAAAAATAGGTATAAATATTTCCATCCTTAAAAACTCGCACACACACAAATTATATATATACATATTTTATTCCTATCTTGGGAAAGTATGATAAACTCTTTGGACTTCAGGACTATCTGTTCAGTCAACTTTGAACAGAGTGGTTCAAGAGGCCATTACGGACTTTTTAAATCTTGATGTGGGGTTGGACCCCCAATAGGTGTGTTGGTGGGCTAGTTCCACCTGGGCATTGTGTGTTGCTAAATGGGTTCCGCACTGGGTCCTAAACACTTCACATCTTCTTTTTAAGTTTGATTTGCTATTCTGCAAGTTAAATCAAATTGTGTTGTGCTGCACCCGCTTTAAAATTTTCTTATATTAATTAAATTTTCCACCTTTTAAATTATTTTTTCTTAATAAAATTTTAAAATCCCCACAAATTAAGGCCCACCCGGTCTATAGATCAACCTCTATTAATTTTTAGTGCTTGCACTAATGATTACGAGGTTTTGGTCGTATAGCTAACCCCAAAACTTTTTGTTTTGAACCTGATGCAATGACTTACCCAACACTAAACTTTTCATGCAACCTGCCAACGAGCCATGAAGCCCCCAACGTCGCTCTCACCATTAAGTTCGGTGCCGGATTTGAAGACCTCGAGTTATCCTCGGGAAGGCCCCATTCGTAGTAATGAAAGTTGCTGCTCCAGAAGTACAGGAGCCATCTGTCAAATTCAATCTGAACTGTATTCAGAACTTCCCTTCTTATAAGAAGGCTAAGCCTACTGCCGCCACGACACCCACCAAGCCTGCTGCCCCCGCTGCTGCTAAGGGGAAAGAAGTGATGATCATTGAAGATCCAACTGAGGGATTAATTTTCCCGCCACCGGTATTTGAAATCGGATCAATTTCAAAGATTGTACCACTGACTCAAACCCAAAAGAGGAACCGTAATAGGAGGGTTCGAAGGGCCATCAAAGCTCAGTCTTGTGAGGAGACACCGGTTGAGGAGGTGCCTCACCAAGATGAATTAAGATTGCCGGAAACCCATCCACTCCTAAGAGGGAGTAGAGTCCATCCTCTGACAGATACCGACGGATATGAGAGTATCTGGAGAATTGCTGCTGCATTACCACCACTTTATGGACATGATGAGGAGAGAAAGAAGTTCACTCCTATCACCCAAGTTAGTGTAGTTTTCAAATGGCTAGCTACCAAAGAAGGATGTTTCGTTAGTGAGTTCCTTGAACGAGTGGGAGATGCAATTTCCCCTTGCATAAAGAAGAAAATTTTGAAGGGCGTCAAGTCCGTCAGACAGTCCCACAAGACAACTGGAGTGCCACCTACTCGCATCCCCGTTTGGTTCCATTTAAGGAATAGAGTTGATACCGCAGTGATTACTACTGATTATACTGCCACCAGGACCGCAGGCCATTGGTTGGTTAAGTCAAGACCGGGTCCGAAAATCTTACACGTCACCCGTTATGGAAATATTTCTACAATCCCAAATGCAAAGACATAACGATTACTTGGCATTGTAGCTGGTCTACACCACGGGGAGCATACTTTCCCTCGGCATACTGATGTTTCTACTAAGATACTCCCCCCTGAGACATTATCGTCGAAAAAGAAAAAGGTATGGGTACCCAAGGTCGCTGCACCAATACAGTCCAATGAACCCGTGGGTCATGGAATGAAACTAGGGTCTGAAATATCTGACATCGTCGCAACAATAGCCAGCGAGATGGAGGAACAAGTTAAGGATGTCCATCAGGGTCCTCCAGATCTTAAAGTGATCGGGAATCATTAATTGGAGAGAAAGTTGAGAAACTCAGGATGGAGATTTCCGAGTTAGCTTGAGAACACGGAGTTTTTGTCAATAACAATGAGAAAAATTTTGATTCCAATGATTACTTGGAGGAAGATTTCATGGATGTCCATGTAATAGAAACCAGAGCCACCACATCTGCGTGTGAGGCTCAACATCACACCAAAGAGAACGCCATAGATGAACTGTGCATGGTTTTCCTCCTTAGGGATGAGCATGTTAGTCTACTAGAGAAAAGAATAGAAGAAATGACCGCAGCCATGACAGCTATGGCCACTATTCAAGGACAATCACAAGCGCCACAATTGGCTTCTCCAGAGATCAAGAAGAAATGGCCGCAGCCATGACCGCCATGGCCACTATTCAAGGGCAATCACAAGCATCGCAATTAGCATTTCCAGAGATCAATCAGCCAGAGATCATACACATCACAGATGAAAGAAGAGAAGTTGCCTCAGCAAATAGAGAACATAGAAAGGATTCTCCATCAGGTTCTATACCAGAAAAGGAATTCAAGCAAATGGCTGAACAAGTGTGGGACGCTTTAACCCAATCTAAGGGTGTTGCATTGGTTCTAAAGGGTAGACCTTAACCAGAAGAATTGATGCCATATCCTTCCCCAAGGGTTTTGTGGCCCCAAACTTTAAGATATTTGATGGGACTGAGAATCTCAGACAACACATAGCACATTTTCAAGCTAGCTGCGGCAACACAAGAAATAGCGAAGCTCTACTCTTCCAAAAGTTTGTCAGCAACTTGTCAGGGATTGCTTTTCACTGGTATGCTGATTTGCCCAACATATCAGTTAAAACATTTGCCAAGTTGGAACAATATTTGTGAAAAGATTTGTTGGAGCGCAACATCATGTGTCTATTGAAGAGCTCACGATTGAAAAACAAAAGCCCAACGAGACTTTGGTAGATTACATTTTGAGACCATAGCATGAAGTGTGAACCTCAACTACAGGAACATCATGCGATTGAAATTCTACTCAAAAGCATTCATGGGCAAGTAGTTTTCATGCTTTAGGGACTCACATCAAATCCTTCGAGAAGCTACTCAGTAAAGCCAGCAGTCTTCAGGAAGAAATCAAGCACAAGGAGTCACACAAGAAGTCTAAGCGACCAGGGTGTTTAAAAATAAGTCATGAGTAGTAGTGACCGTCGACACAGGAAAATAGCCGATAAAGATATATGCAGAAGGTCCTCGCCAGTCTTCATCACAGTATGCTCAAAAACATATTAACCAGTCCAACCAGCGACCGCCTCAAGAAGGATCACCTCGAACAGGGAATAATAAAATATCCCTGACAGAACGACAAAAAGTGGTGTATTCTTTTAAAGATGAAGCCATGTTCAAAATGTTCAGAAGTCTGATGAAGAAGCCAAAATTCAGACTACCATATCCAAAGAAGCCCGAAGAGGTGGATAAGAAGAACGAACCAAATTATTACCCATACCACTAGTTGCTCGGGCACACTATAGAGGAATGCATCGTTTTTAAAGATTGGCTCAAGAAGAACCTTAAAGAAGGGAATATAAAAATCTTGAAAGAATATTTAAGAGAACCTGAAAAATGTTCCATAAATATGATTTCGATTGAGCCAATCTCTCCGATCGATCCGTATACTAGAGAAGACGGATGGAGTACAGCTTGGGATGAAATCAAGAGGGTCATAAATAAGATACAAGATTCATCCAAACAATCTTCTGCATACACCGTAGAAGGCGGATGGAATGAAGGCTGGAGCAAATCATCCAATAAAATATTGAACCAGGTCTAGTTTGCATCAAGGTGAGCCTCCATTCAATGTCCTCAGCATACCAAGCCCGAGATGAAGATTTCACCAGGAGATCCGTCATCATCAAGGACAAAGAAGAAAAGAATATCACTACAAAGATTGATAGCACGAGGGGGTAGGATGGGACTGCCTCTACTAGATTGGTTGTCTCAGTTTCGAGGAAGAAAATCCTCGAACCCCTGACATTGTATGATTATCTTTTTGCCTCTCCGGGGTCTTATCCTCTCCGGGGTCTTATCCGGGGTCTTATGAATATAATGATTGTGATTCTGGCTACATTTTGACTATTTATAGTGATTACGTAATCTATTATGGCCAATCTAACTTCGATCTCGGTCCCCAAATCAATCCTCAAATCATACTTGAGTCCGATGAACTTGTTGTCAAAACCAAAGAGACATCGATGACACCACCTACGATAGCACCGGGAGCGAAGAGCCAATTCTCGAGCACCACGGTACACCGCTTGCCATCAACTTAGATCTTTTTGCTAAAGAGGAAACACAAACACCGAAAGATTCAACAATGGTATCCCGAGAAGAAGAAATTACAAAAGTTAACTTAAGGAGAGGGAGGGTGTTACCCCCAAGAACAGCTCCAACAAATAAAGGAAAGCAAATAATAACTCGAGAAGAGTTATCTCTACCTCCACCAGTGGAAGAACCACATAACCAAGAGAAAATCGGAGGATCATTCTAAGTGGGTTACAACATGCTAGCTCAGTTAACATTCTAGGAAGTTGCCGACCCGATTAAGCATCTAGAACGCTCTGATCATTTCGAAGGTGATGAGAGAGTCTCTGGTTATAGCTTTGCTTGAACCAAAAATTTGCTTAGCTCAGTTGGCCAGCACATCCTCAGATGAAGTTTGTTCGTTGAAAGAACAGCCCGGGGTAACCTTCACAAATGAAGACTTGCTGCTCGGTACCGCTGAGCATAAACGTCCACTCTACATCTCCATTAACATCGGCAGATTTCTGTTGTCCAGAGTTTTAGTAAATCCTGAAGCATCTCTCAACTTGATGAGCCTATGAACATTGGCATATTTGGACATTGAAGCTCAGAAGATTACAACTGATAAAATGATGCTAAGAGGATTCAACCATAAGGGAGAAAGAGCCCTTGGATCGATTACATTACTTATAAAGGTTGGAGAACTCATAAAAACCACTAAATTTCATATCATTGACGCAGAGGCCTATTTTAACGCTCTACTGGGTCAACCATGGATTCATGAACATAACATGATTCCATCATCTCTATATCAATGCATCAAGTACAACAAAGATGGTCAAGAAAAATGCATCAAAGAAGACTTACAACCGTTTTCAACGCATGAGGTTAGTATTCATGAAGACGCTGCCTACTACGCTCCTCCGAAGTAAATTGTCTTCTCTCGTGAAGTTTTTGCAAACAAAAGTGAAGATTCAGAAAGGTTACAAAGAGGAGGTCATTCAACTCCGCTTCAGCGATCTTCCACCACTCTCTTGCAACAAGTTGGTGGAGGTTTTTTTAATTCGCGCACTCGAGGTCGAGGCTGGGGACACAGACGAGGAAGAACCAACTTAATCGTTGAACGGACTAGGCCAACCATCAAAATTAGTAAGGGAGACGGTTTTGAAGATGAAATAATGATGGCAAAATAGAAGAAACCTCAGTACGAGATATCCTTAGAAGATGCAGAGAAAAATGAATATGAGACAATGTACAATCAGATAAACCACTATGTGAATGCTATGACCCTTACTCCAATCCTCCCTCAAAAGATAGAGAGTTTAGAGGTCAAGGAAGTCCATAGTGTTGGTTCAAAGCCGATCAAATTTTACCGTGTTTCTACTTCTACTGTCTTAAAAATCATGTAAACTTGGATGATGATCCTAATGAGTTAATGGAATTGCCTTTTAGTTATTTTTTGCCTTGTGTACAAAAGTTAATTCAACAGGGACACTTGCCAAAACAAATGCCAAAAGATAAATTTCTACTTTTTGAAAAATTATGGAATGTTAAAAGTTGAACTCCAAACTCAAAAGAGGGTCTCAGATTTGGTATGGTTGTACTAGTCGATGATTCAAAATTTTGCATGGCAGTCAGAGAAGGATTGTCTCGATATAGAAGATGACTCTACTGATCAATTAATAGAAGATGCTTCGCCAGAATTTGAGGAGGAAATTAAATCCACCGTTGATAAATTCAAAAAGATTAACCTCCGGACTGAAGAGCAACCCCGACCTACATTTATAAGTTTTCTACTCAATGATGAAGAATCTTCAGAATTGATCAAACCGTTAACAAAATTTAAAGATTGCTTCGCATGGAGCTATGTCTGGACTGTCAGCAGAGGTTGCAGTTCATAAACTAGGGGTGGACAAGAACATAACCCCACTAAAACAAGCTCCCAGAAGAATGCACCTCGAGATAGAATAGCAAGTCATCGCCGAGGTGAAGAAATTAATAGACGTCAACTTTGTAAAAGAAGAGCAATACCCCACATGGTTGACTAATATTGTACCTATTACGAAGAAAAATGGACAAATTCGTGTTTGGGTAGACTTCAAGGATTTGAACAAGGCATGTCCAAAAGATAAGTTTCCATTACCAATACCAGAAATGACGGTGGATACTGCTTCAACACACAAAATTTTCTCCTTCATGGATGGATCGTCGGGATACAACCAAATTAAGATGGCTCCCGAAGATGCAGCATTTACAGTCTTCAGAACACCGATTGGAATTTTCTGCTACACAATGATGTCGTTCGGCCTAAAGAACACCGGAGCAACATACCAACATGCAATGATGAAGATTTTTTACGACCTCATTCACAATCAGGTAGAATGCTACATAGATGATTTGATCATCAAAAGTAAACAAAAAGCAGACCATTTGTACGATTTGAGGATCGTGTTTGAACGATTAAAATAACATGACCTTAAAATGAATCCCTTAAAGTGCGCTTTTGGCGTTACCTCCGAGAAATTTCTAGGATTCGTTGTCCGTCATCGGGGAATCGAGATCGACCCGGATAAGATTAAAGCTATCTTGGAAATGCATCCTCCTAAAACCTTGAAATAACTATGTTTCTTTCAGGGGAAGTTGGCATATCTGAGACACTTTATTTCTAATATCACAGGTAGGTGTCAGCCCTTCTCGACATTAATTAAAAAAGACGCCAAATTCGTTTGGGAAGAGAGATGTCAGCGGGCCTTTCGAGGACGTTAAGAGATACTTAATAATACCTCTTGTTTTGACAGCCCCTATTCCAGGAAAATCATTGATACTTTATACCGCGTCCTTAGACGAAGCACGTCCTTCAATTCTTCAAAAGGTTAATGATCTTATTGCAATTTAATATAATTTTTGTTCCCCTCCGTGCTATCAAAGGACAGATACTAGCAGACTTTCTCGCTGGAAACCCACTGCCAGCTGGGTCCCCTCTCAACGACGAGTTACCAGACGAGAAAATATTATAAATGAAATTCTCCAGTGCACAACACTGGGAAATGTACTTCGACGGCGCTTCGTCAGCTAGAAAGGACAAAGGATCAGACACATTTATATCAGGCAAAGCAGGGATCAGTTTGGTCTTTATCATGCCAGATAAGGGTATGTTGAGGTTCTCATACCACCTGACAGGATCGTACACCCACAACGAAGCAAAATATGAAGCTTTAATCACCGGATTAGAATTGACAATCTCAATGGATATAACAAACATTGCCATCTATAGCGACTCTCAGCTCGTCATCTAGTAAGTCACCAAACAATACAAAATTTTGAAACCACGGCTAGCAGAATACATTAGGTACATGATGAAGTTGCTGGAGCAGTTCCCCAATGTGACTTTCTATCGGATTCCTAGGGGAGAAAATGCTCATGTCGACGCTCTAGCAAAACTCGCTAAAGAGTTGGCATGTCCTCTGGAGGATTCCATTAAAATCACAGTACAAGGAAGACAAGTATTATCTCAGATCCACCTCAAAAATCTACACAAGCTTGGAAAGAAGAAATGATGATTGTAGTTCCAGACATCAACAAATATTGGAGCAAGCCATTAATAGAATATTTGCATACTGGAAAGCTGTTATAAGACAAGTTTGAAGCAAATCACATCACAAGAAGGGCAATGTCTTATGCTCTAGTGGACGACGTTCTCTATAAAAGATCGTTTGAACAGATGTGGCTACGATATTTGAGCAAAGCCGAAGCACAGAATATTGTTAAAGAAGTACATGCCGGATTGCGTGACACTCACCAGTCAGGGCCGAAGATGAAAATGAAGCGTGACACTCACCAGTCAGGGTCGAAGATGAAAATAAAGATCAAAACTGATTCCATGGATACAACTAAAAAATGTCACCAGTGCCAGGTGCATGGGGTGGTCTGTGCATGGATACAACTAAAAAAGGTCACCAGTGCCAGGTGCATGGGGTGGTCTTACACCAACCTCTGAATGTGCTACACCCAACTGTTGTCTCGTGACCATTTGAGTGTTGGGGGACGGACATAATAGGTCCAATAGACCCTCCATCTTCTAAAGGACACAGATTTATACTTGCTGATACATATTACCTCTCAAAATGGGCAGAGGCAGTACCGTTACGTGAAGTTATGACACAACACGTCATTCAATTCTTTAAAATTCAAATCTTCTACCATTTCGGAATACCACGAAGAATAATTTTTGATAATGGGACAGCTTTCAAAAGCATAAAAATCAATAATTTCATCAAAAGACCTGGGATAGATTGAAGATACTCTACAATTTACTATCCTAGAGCATGGTTTGGCTGAAGCCTTCAACAAAACATTGGTACAGATTTTTAAGAAAACACTCAACGAAAAAAACAACGAAAAAAAAAGGAATTGACACAACAAACTGTTAGAAGCCTTGTGGGCCTACCAGATGACGTTCAGGACTCCCACTCAGTGTACACCCTACATGCTCAGCTCGTGTACCGGTCCAAGGTCGTGCTATTGTTAGAAATTTAGATGCCGTCTCTCAGACGGTCCAAGGTAGTGCTATTGTTAGAAATTTAGATGCCGTCTCTCAGAGTCGCTGTTGCCAAC
Organism: Phalaenopsis equestris; assembly: GCF_001263595.1. Taxonomy (NCBI): domain Eukaryota; kingdom Viridiplantae; phylum Streptophyta; class Magnoliopsida; order Asparagales; family Orchidaceae; genus Phalaenopsis; species Phalaenopsis equestris. The sequence goes on from NW_018253321.1 coordinate 35,208, forward strand.
CAACTTACAACAGAAGAAAGTACAAAACTCAGACTTGAAGAACTGGAAAGTCTTGAGGGAAAATGACTTGAAGCACAACAACACTTGAAAATTTACCAGGCAAAGATCGTATAAGCTCATGATAAATTGGTCCGCCCAAGAACATTCAAAGTTGGTGACCTTGTCCTCGTGCTCAAGGGGCCTATTATTGCACGTCGCAAGATAGGTGAAAAATTCGAGCCAACTTGGGAGGGACCATTTGTCATTGAAAAGTTATATGCAAAAGAAGCCTATCAGTTAGTAGATTTCCAGTGAAAGACCCATGCTACTACTAATCAACGGATGATAACTGAAGACATAATACGCAACCTAACACCGCTTACTTTTTCTTGATTTGAAATTTTAAAATCTTGACTGTTTTGGGCAATCAACGGATGATAACTGAAGACATACTACGCAACCTAACACCGCTTACTTTCGCTTGATTTGAAATTTTAAAATCTTGACTGTTTTGGGGTTATCTATGTGGCCAAAAGTCTATGACCGGGTCCAAATTTTTGTAGCAAAATTAACCTCAACATAATGAAAATTTTTGAAAATTACACACTTCAATTTCCTCTTTTCAAACATAATATACTACTAAATTAAATAAAATTCACACACAAATAAATAAACAATCTCTTCTCAAACTAAAATTTCCTTTAATAAAAACTTTATTTTGTTCTTGTTCACGCTAAACTTCAGCCCACTGACATTTTTCCTATCATATGCAGAGAAATTTTGGGTCAGAGGCTGACCTTTGCCTTCAAGGATGGCTGAAATATTACACTAAATGAAGAAATAGTGCCGCAAAGTGGCACCATAGATTTCGACATGGACTTCGGTCAAGTCGACATGGACTATGAGGGTCCCCTGATGGATGTGGTTAGCCATCGAGAAAAGGAAGGCCTGCCTTCACAACTAAGGGTGGCCACCAAAGACAGTGTGTCACTGAAAGGAAAGAACGTGATGGTATAACAGGACCCGATGGAGGGGCCGAGCCGTTTGCCGTCCATGATAGCTACATCGGATGGGGGCCTAGCAACTGCTGATAATGAAAAAGGATACTGTTTTCTCCGCTACGAAGAACAAAGCGAAGAAACGCCAGCCGACAAAAATAGAGAGCTTTCTTGTGAGAGGAGAAACGATGCCAGAATGAGGCAGACAGTTTGCTCATTATTAGCCCTGAGGGACACATTTATGATCCAGACATGAAAGAGACTTCCTCCAGCTAGCCCGCTATGGATGAAGAATCCGAGTTTGTTACAAGACCAGAAATACCGTCAGCTTCAGATGTCCTCTGTATGGGTTGCCCGACTTGCAACACTGAAATACCTGCACAAGCATCAGCCATAGGGGCATTTGGAGAATGCCCAGACCGCAACGTCCTTCACTTACAACATTATAGCACATTGGAAGAATACACATCTACCAACGATAGATCTCAGACCGCAAATTTTCTGATGGATGAGCCATATCTCCCACTGGGGACAGACAATTATGTCCTATGGAGTCCAGAGTCATATATCCCTTTGGATGCCGAGTCACATGTTCCGATAGAGCCAGCATCAGCTTGGGTTCCAGCTGATGTTCAAATGAGGGAATACCCACGACAACTACAAACTCTCAATACAATGGAATATTACAAGATGAGTAACGTAAATAAAAGAGATTTCAAATTCTATGAAGAAGTACATGGAAAATTCTTCAACATACTGGAGGGATTAGAAAGGTATACCAGAGTCATCTCAGAGACTGACAAAAAAAGTATTCTTGACTGCATTTTCGACCTAAGGGACAGAGGTCGAGCAGGTTTACTCCTGGACAGGACCTATTCTGAGCCTAGGAAATGGATACGAGGAAAAGGGAGAACTACCATCCAGTGCAGATGCTACTAAAACTTCCCAAATGATAGACAAGGGAATCCGCCTGGAATCCTCAAACACGACCAAGTGGATCCACTACCTCTCATGATACAGTGGATGATCAAAGGAATGGTCAGATGGAGTATTCTGCCCGCCACCTGCATTCCAAACAGTTGTATTATCAACATCTACGACGAGGGTGATTGCATTCCTCCCCATATAGACCACCATGACTTCATGAGGCCTTTTAGTACAGTCTCATTTATGAGTAAGAGCAACATCTTGTTTGGGAAAGAAATTGAAATCATTAGCCCTTGTGAGTTCAGAGGCTCTGTAGAGATTCCCCTACTAGTTGGCTCAGGGCTTGTTTTCAAAGGCAACGATACAGATGTTGCTAAGCATTATATTCCAGGACTGCGACACCGCAAGGTGTCTATAACCTTTGGACGGATGGATGACAACAAGATGCCATATGGGTTTCAGCCGGATCTAGAACTGGAAGAGCTACTACCTTACGAGCTATGAGAGGGTTGCACCTCTAAGCACATGCAAATGGAACTCTTATCTTGTAGAGTAGCTTAGAAGGTCATCTCGATCAGAAGCTTATCACAATAAGAATAGACAGTCAGGGGATTCCTTTCTATTTCACTACATTACAACAATTTGATCAGAGATGCTCAGCCTATGATGTGTACTTGGCATGAGACATTTTGGATATACTTTGATGCAGACAACATATTGTACTTTTTATGGTATTAGCCTACACTTGATATGTAACAATTTGTTGGAACAAATTAATGAAATATTTTTCAAAAATTTGTCTTTTTGTCAATTGCCTTTTGTGCGATGGATGAAAGCCGCGAACCACACGTTGGTTCAAAAATTACAATGAACAAAGAACAAAACAATAAAATTTTTAACAATAATCAAATTTAAATAAAAAAATTACAATGAACAAAGAATAAAATAACAAACAAAAATTTGTTTTAAAAAAAAATTAAACAAAAATAAACAATAAATAAACAACAAAATAACTCTCTTTAAAAAAAAATTAACAAACTAGAATGTGATTTTGAAAACATATTTTGAAAAAATTAAATGTGATAAAAACAATAAGAAAATAAAATAAATTTGTTGAGTAGATTCTCTCAATTTCGAGGTCTCTTACTCTTTGCTCACGCAACACAACTATCTTTGTATGCACTAATTCTCTTCACATCCCCGCTAAATTTTACATTCTGCACAAAGTTCCACAAAATTCTACATATCTTCCTAAAAAATGTCAACCTTTTTCACATGACACATATCTTTTCACAAGACACATATCTTTGAGTCCTACATTTCAATTCTCATTTTTGAATTAGTCCTAAATTTCTGATTCATTACTTATGAGGTCGATCCCTACCTTCCCACGCTCTCGTTTGAGATTGATCACTACATTTCAATTCTCATTTTCGAATCAGTTCTAAATTTCAGATTCACTACTTTGGAGGTCGGTCCCTACCTTCTGATGCTCTCTTTTGAGATTGATCACCACATCTCAATTCTCATTTTCGAATCAGTCTTAAATTTTGGATTCACTACTTTTGAGGTCAGTCGCTACCTTCCGACGCTCTGAGATTGATCACCACATTTCAATTATCATTATTCTCATTTTCGAATCAGTTCTAAATTTCTGATTCACTACTTTTGAAGTCGGTCCCTACTTTCCGACGTTCTCTTTTGAGATTGATCGCTAAAATTCAAATCCCATTTTCGGATCTTTCGAATCTGTCCTAAATTTCTGATTCACTACTTTTGAGGTCGGTCCCTTCCTTCCAACGCTCTCTTTTGAGATTGATCACTATATTTCAATTCTCATTTTTGAATCAGTCCTAAATTTCTGATTCACTACTTTTGAGTTGGACCTTACATTCTTGGTACCTACCTTCCGACGCTCTCTTTTGAGATTGATTACTTTATTTCAATTCTCATTTTCAAATCAGTCCTAAATTTCTAATTCACTACTTTTGAGGTCGTTACCTACATTCTGACTCTCATCCAGAGATTACATTCTGGCTCTCATCCAGAGATTGATACCTAAACTTCAATTCTTATTTTAGAATCATTTCCTAAATCCTGATTCCCATCTTTTGAGGTCGGTACCTACATTCTGACTCTTTTCCTGAGTTTGATACCTAAATTTCAATTCTTATTTTGGAATCAGTTCCTAAATCCTGATTCCCATCTTTCGAGGTCGCTACCTACATTCCAGCTCTCTCCTTTTAGAATTGATACCTAAATTTCAATTCCCCACCCGGGGGGTCAGCATTTACATATTGATTCTCATCCTCTATAAATTCTTGAAATTTCATAACTCAAAATCCACTCTCCAACACCCATCGAGAGTCCCTACTTCTTAACTTTGATCAAATACTCACCTGCTAATTCCCCAGAAGAGACAAATAACACACACAACTCTACACTCCTTTCTATGTCTGTCGACTTAAGAGTTTGTATTGGTTTTGTTGATCTCGCCGGTCAACGCTAATACGCGCGGTGTGCTTGCCCAGCACACTGTTGGGAGTCCGTTTGTTGACCTCACTTTTGGTTGAGGTTTAGTTTTTCCTCTTTAGTAGCCTAGGGTCTAGCCATATGACTTTCCTGTTGATTGTTCCTAGAAAACTAGAGAAGGAACCCTCACCATTAGAAATTCTAAACTCCTCTTTGCTCAACTTGAAGTTCCACATATTGGTCCTAACCTCTAGCACTTAGTAGGTGTTGTCATTATGGGGGAGCATAAGATGAGTTCCCATAGGACTACGGGACCTTAAGGTTGACCCTGGTTGTTGGTCTAGGGCTAAGGCACTCACTCTCATTCACAATCTCTCGCAATCCTAAACCCAAACTTCTTGACTTTGGTCCCTTGATTCTTTGGGATACTCATGTAGATGGTCCCCACTGGCCTTAGGCTAGGTTTTAGCTAAGACCAGTACATAGAGGACCCAGGATGAGGTTTCCATTGGTCCATGACTTATTGATGGTGGTTGGCACCCCAACTCTTCCAAAATGCCCAACCTAGCCTTTTACCCCTAAACTCCCGCAAATTGCATAGATACCCTTGGAACCCTAAATTCGACCAAAATTCCCAAAGTTAGCCAAAATACCCAAATTTATTTAAAAATCATTTCAAACCTCTTGAAAACACCCAAACTACCCAAAATCACAAAATATTATCAAATTACCAAAATGCCCCTCCTTAGCCCAAAATTCCAAAAATTCCAAAAAAAAACAAAAATTCGCAAAACTTTCCAAATATTCTCAATTTCATTTTTTCCAACTACCACATGACCCAATTTGGCCAATTTGACCATCCTTAAGCAAAATCCCCAAATTGCCCTTTAAAGTAAATTGCCTTTAAAGGCCCAACTTTAAAGGCCCAATTTTCCCCAAATTTACCTCAAATGTCCATTAATTTGGTCACAATTTCCCCCAATTTCAACTCTAATCTCAAATTCACCTTCTGTATGACCAATCTAAACCAAATCCAAGTTTGATCTAAACTAAACCCCCAATTTTGGCTCTATGACTTGTTTCCACCAAATTGAATCTATGTCCTACTCAACTTGTCACAATTTATGTTGTAAACTCTTCATAACATTCCCATACATCAAACTTGACCTTCAATTGGCCTTGGTGAGACCGCTATTTCATTAAATTTCAACCTAAGTCTAGAAAACCCTAAATTTGCCCCAAATTGGCCATATCTCCAAATATTCACAAAATTGATGGCCTTAGCCCCAAAATTTCCACTCTATTCCTTCATGAAAAATCTTTACAACATCTTTCTTGATCATTTGAACCCTTCAATTTGGATTGGGACATTCAATTTGGACTTAGCCTAAGGCTAGCCCAACTTATACCCAAGTCTAGCCTAACATGCACAAATTGACCAACTTTCAAGAATCCTTCAAATGAACCCTCAATTGAACTCAAAATCATTTCAATCCTTCACAAAAAATCTTCATTACAATCATCTACACAATGTTGATCAATCAATTGATCCAATTGACATGGCTAGCCTAGCCCAAACCCAAGCTTTAATCATTTGAACCCACATTGTACCCATGCACTAAAGATAGCCTAACTACCCCAAAGTAACATAATTAATGACTCCACAGCCTTTAGTCGGACCCTAGTGACCAGCCTAAACTCCATAAAACTACCTAAGCTAAGCCATGGACCTAAGGTCCCCTAAATTAAGGGATTTTCATGCCATATTTGCTTAAGCCTTAGATATTTTTGCCAAAACTAAAATCAAAACCAAAATCAAATTAAAATCAACCAAGATAAAATTCACCGCCACAACATTAAAAAAATAAAATAACTCAAAATTTAATCACAAACATCACACAAAACCACAATTGCAACTAAGTTAAGATGTCTCTATCGGATGATCGGGAATCCCTTGGAGGAGGTAACCTACGGTTGCTAACGAGGCTTCCCACGATCTAAATGAAATTATAGTTGAGTTTAGTAAATTCATTTGGACTAAGTGAATCCAATAGAAAATAGTGGTACCAGAATGAGAGAACCGTAGGATCCTAACCAGTGTCATGCTAATCAACTATTTCTGTTCATTTTTCTCTTTTTTATTTTAAAAGGAGTCGCCAGCTTGTCGATCATCATATACTTCCCCTATTCGAATAAATCTCCCTCCCAAATTAGATCAATAATTCGAAGAAGAGAGGAACCGAATAAAAAGTGACATACAACAAAGCGACAAACAAGAGAAAACACGAAACGTTGAGAGCTTACATGCGATAAACCTCACAAGGATAGGTTAAGAGTGGCCACCTAAACTAGATCGGGTGAAAGCACCTTAAACCAATATCCATGAAAGAATACCTGCGTAAACTACCCAAAACAAAAGAGTCAGGTGTAGGTGCCTGTTCTGTGGCCATGAGTGCTCCTAAGGGGACGTATCCCACTTAGTTAATTAAATCTTAGGGGGGGTTGCCAAAGAAAACTCTTGATCCAAAGGGATTTTGCTTACCTGAAAAATGACAACTAGCACAGGGTCGTCAAGGGAGGTTATCTCGCAGGGGAAATTTTCCAATGCTTCAAAGCTCTTGCTAAACCACTGGACAAGAAGTGAGTCTCTCGTGGTCCCCATATGGATAGCATACTCATCAGCATACAAAACCTACAAAATAACCGTATCATCCCAACGGAAAGTCCCGACACATCAAACCACATCCGAACCGTAAGGGCAGAGGAGAAATCATCGTATCCTAAAGGGGCGGCAGCTCATCAGTCATCAGGCCATTGGGATAATTTCAACAAAGGCAAAAGAAGAAATAAGGCTCAACGGAGGTGTTCAAAAAGTAGGTAAGAGTGGTCCTAAGAGGTAGAGGTAACTGGGTCGGGGTACCACAGACCCGTCCCCTAAGGTCAAAGGAAGGAAACTCTATCCTATGACTACAAGCTGGAGCTCCAAGAGGTGGGCTTTATCCCCGCCGAAATGGCAAGGATGCCTCTGGAAAGAAGAGAAATGGAGTTCAGCTACAAAGCTGGAAACACTCCAAACAAAAGGACTTACACCCCGTCTGGGTCGGGGAGCCTTCTAACACCCTAGGCGCACTAGACAACCACCTATATGAAAGTATGTTGGGCCAGTCAGGTTGGAGAAGTACGGGGACTCCTCATCTGGACATGCAAATATGAATGCAGTTATCTACAGGGGTCATAAGTATTGTGGAGGTCCTATTAATATATCAAGGAAATTAAATGTTGCAATTTTTAAATCTTGAATTTTTTAATCCTAAATTTTATTTAACTTAAATATTTTATTTATGATTTTGTAAGAGATTAGGAATTTAAGTTCTAAAGAACATATATTCATCGTGAAATCCCAGATAATTCAAAAGAAAGAAACAAGGAAAACACATGCAAGTGCAAACATGCAACATGTGTAAAGAAAGCAAAACAAGTCAAACCAAGAAACAAAAATAAATAACGGGTCGGTGCCGCTGGGTCGGCAACATATCCCAGAAAAGAAAATGGCGGGCGGGCGCCCCCCATACAAACCCGGGCCCACATCTATTTAAGATACGGGGCACAAGCATCTGCTCCTGGTCCCTTCCACGTGGTTCCCGCGCTAAATGTCTTGGAACCCGTGCCCGTATCTTATTTCTGTTACAGGACTCTCCTAGACTCTAAAAAGTACATTAAAAAATGAAAGACTCAATCCTGCATGAAAACAAGTGTTAGCCAGAAAAGCTCACATGCAAATAATGTATCATGAGCCATGCCTTAATGGTGGGGGAGCTAATAGCACCTGCAAGCAAAAGGGTCAGAAATCGTTACTTGCTCCCCCAATAGTGGTGCCTGTGTGTGTGCATATAAATAGACATGACTCCCTGCAAAAGAACGCCCTAACACACTACCACACAGATGTAAGATGCAGACACACCACAAGCATAATGCAAAAGAAAGATACTTGGCTAGGGCAACCAATCCAACAGAGAACATTAGCCAGGCATCAAGAAGACTATCTAACACCCTAAATCCTAGCCTAACACACCATCTAACAAAAAGTTTATCAACCTAGTATCTAAGGGGGGGGGGTAAGTCTAGGTATAGTATGACTTTGACGGGGTCGTCATACCTGCCTCATCCTAAAGATCCAAAGGATCTAAAGGGTGTCACGGAGAATGGTGACACGAGTTAGATCTATTAGATCTTTAGCATAGTCATACTCGTGTCAATCCCGATGACTTAACTCGCATTGCTCACTGAGATCAACCCAGCAAGCAATGCTCGTTAAGGCATCGCGACCAACACGGGGTCACTCTCCTAACGAACCTGGCTCGCTATCCATGCAAATATGCAAATGCAAATG
>NW_018253321.1:45336-45713 GCF_001263595.1 Phalaenopsis equestris
CTCCCAACTTCTCCAAGTAAAGCTGGGGAACCCAAAACAAGGGGAGTGAGGGACTCCGACCCATCAGGACTTGTGCTAAGGCTCACAACAAAGGGGAGACACTCGACTCTACGGAGGGTGTTTAGTTACGCATAGGAAGTCCTAACCTAAAGGCTAGCTCTAGGAAATCGACGATCAATCACGCAGGCACGTCGTCGCGCCGACCCATGCTGGCGCACGCACCCCGTGTGGGCGATCGATCCCACACGCCTAGACACCACTAAACCTAAGGCTAGTTAGGAGTTTAGGGGATCTCACCACCGCGAAGTTTGCAGACGCGTTCTCTTTACTTGCTCCAAGCAATCGACGTCTAGTCCGTGCTCCAGTGCATCCCACAA
>NW_018253322.1:0-383 GCF_001263595.1 Phalaenopsis equestris
GTCCTGAGAAGTTCTTGAAAGAGTTCGTGGAAAAACTTTTGAAGAGATTTTTTCAAGCACCACATATTTACTTTTTTCTTTTTATTTTTAGTTTTTTGTGAGAGTTAAGAGTGTTGTAAGAGAGAAGAGATTCAAAGGAACTTCAAGAGTTTGGTGGAGGATTTGAGATAAGTTTTTATCTTTGTTTTTAAACTAATTTTGGTTTTAATCGAGGCTTCTTATTGGTTTGACAATGATTTATACTTTTAAACTAAAGTGTGGTTTTTTTCTCTCTATGGATTCTGAGTAGTTTTCTTTATCTTTCTCCTTAAAATAATAAGTAATTAAAGTGTTGGATGGAGGTTAAGTAGAGTATTAATATTTAATGTCGGAATAAGTTGTGA
>NW_018253323.1:0-515 GCF_001263595.1 Phalaenopsis equestris
TTTTTGGGATGAACTTAATTTATATAAACAATGTAAAGATTTTATTAAGAGAAGATTTGTAGCTAATGAAGAAACTAAACTAATCATTCAGAAATGACATGATTCTGAATTTGGAGGACATTTTGGGATTGATAAAACTGCTTATAAAATTTTACAAGCTGGATTCTATTGGCATACTCTCTTTAGAGATATTTACAGATACATAAAAACTTGTGATCGATGCCAATGAGTAGGCAATATCTAAAAGAAATGAAATGCCTCTGAATTTCATGTTAGAAGTTGAGATCTTTGATGTTTGGGGATTAGATTCCATGGGACCATTTATTCCTTCATCTGGGAACTTATACATATTAATTGCAGTAGACTACATTTCAAAGTGGATTGAAGCAAAAGCTTTATCTTATTGTGACGCTAAAAGTGTTTCAAGATTTTTAATGAAAAATATTTTCACTAGATACGGAATGCCGGGAATGATTATCACTGACGGAGGATCCCATTTTAGGAATAAATACATT
>NW_018253324.1:0-428 GCF_001263595.1 Phalaenopsis equestris
AGTGTTTAATTTTCTATAATCAATGCAAGTATGCCACCCAGTAACTTATCTGATACGTATTAATTAGTTATTTTCTTTTCTCTAAACAGTCACTACTCCTTTCTTAGGAACACAACGAATTGCACTTACCCATGCACTATCTGAAATAGGATATATAATTCCAGTATCTAACCATTTCCAAATTTCCTTCTTAACTACTTCTTTCATCATTGGATTTAATCTCCTTTGTAGATCAACTCTTGGTTTATATTATTCATCTAATATAATTCTGTGCATACAGATCGAAGGACTGATTCCCTTAATATCAGCTAAGGTCCAACCAAAAACTTTCTTATATCTTTTCAATGTATCTAACAGTTTTTGTTCTTGCAAATCATTTAATTCTAAAGATATAATAACAGGTAATATAGATGAGTCTCCCAGAAACA
>NW_018253324.1:2027-2965 GCF_001263595.1 Phalaenopsis equestris
AGAGGGCCATTGAAAATTGTTGGTAGTCATCTCTTCTATTAATGAATAAGCCTCATCAAAAGGTTTTGACATTAAAGAACCACCAGCCGCAACATATATAATCGATCTAAGAGATCCCACTATTCCATTATGAAAAGTTTGAATTATCAACCAATCTGGTAACGAATGATGAGGGCACTTCCTAAGAAGATCTTTAAATCTCTCCCAAGCTTCATATATTGACTCTCCATCAATCTGACAGAGCGATGCTATGTCATTTCTAAGTTTAGCAGTTTTGGATGGAGGGAAATAATTGGATAGAAATTTCTATGAAAGTTCTCCCGAAGTTCTAATAGATCCTGGTGCTAGTGAATTTAACCACATCTTAGCCTTATCCCTCCGTGAAAAAGGAAAAAGTCTAAGTCTAATAACATCGTTTGGAACTCTATCATATTTAAAAGTAGCACACAGCGAGGTGTAAATTAGGATCTTCATTGAGTGTACCTCTGAATTGATTGTTTTGTACTATTTGGATAATAGCAGGTTTAATGTAGGTTTAAACTCAAATAAATTAGCAGCTACATCAGAATTTTGGATAGATAAATGAATTTCAACTACTGTAGGATTAGCATAATCTATTAGAGGTCTCTGATGATGTTCACTTTACATTTTCAGCATTGTTTAAATTGCAAGCCATTTTGCTAAAATAATCTTTCTCTTTTTGTTTTTTTCAAATATAATTTGTCCGTTACTCTAATTCTGATACTTGTTTACTCACTCCCCGGCAAAGACGCCAAAAACTTGATAGCGACTTTATATATACTTAAAAATATAAGTAATTAATACTGCTGCAAAAAGATTTAATTCCTCAGTAATTGTACCAAAACTTAATAATAGTTATAGATTTGATAAAGATGGATGTAATAAATATTCAATAATTGTAAAGTCACACTTATCAA
>NW_018253324.1:3686-24652 GCF_001263595.1 Phalaenopsis equestris
AATCTCTTCCTTTCTTTAAAGCACACAGAATTCCTCTTCGAAGCGGCAAGGAGGAAGAAATCTCTCACTTTCCCTCCACTCTTACAATCTCTCAAAGAATTCCTCACAATTTAGACTCTCTACACTTTTTCACACTTCAATTTTGAGTCTCGCTCAACCTTCAGGACCTTTCTAACGTCCAGGACTTCCAGGCTCTCTTCAATTTTGGGCCAAAATCTTCTTTTAAAGTTGTGGATGAGATTTCCCAAGAGTTTCCTAAGAACCTCTCCAAAATTTGTCCTCATCCAAAGCCTGGTTGGACATAACCACCGATCTCGCCGACGGTGGGCTCGCGTCGGTGGCCTCGTGGGCCCAGTCGGTGGCCCTTCTAAGTGAATTAATTCTGGAGTCTCGGGAAAATCATGTCGTTGGCGCCGTTGGGCTCGTCGTCGGCGCCCTAGTTCAATTCTTCACATTTTGGTCCTTTTGGTCCAAATTCGCTCCATTTTGCATCTTTTTGCTCTAATGACCCTAATTCATCATTCCTGCAACAAAATATCAAAAATACCTTTCTTTAAAGTGCAATATCATAAAAAATAGTATAAAATAGGTATGAAAATCTCAACATATTTTCCTTTGATCATCATTCATACATTCTCACGTGATTCTTATCATTATTTGACTGAGACAATACAATATCAGATCTTACATGTTCTCACAAGAAATATTAACATCTTAATTGAATAAATAAAAAAGTAAATGAAGTACAAGGTTTAAAATAATCGCAACTTATTCCAATATTAAAGATTAATACTTCACACAACTTCCATCCATTACTTAATCACTTACCCTTTTAAGGAAAAAGATAAAAAAACTACTCAGAATTAATGAAGAAAACACAACCACACGTAAGTTTGAAAGTATAAATCATGCAAACAAGCTTGAAGTTTAAATTAAAATCAAATGTAGTCACAAGGATAAAAATTTATCTCAAATCCTCTCCACTAAACTTTTGAAGTTCCTTTGAATCTTCTCTCTTACCTTCTCTTACAATACTCTATACTCGCACACTACAACTCCTCTCTTCTTCTCCTAATAAAATATCCTAATTAATCTAAGAGACAAGCGTCAGTGGCGTGGCTATGGGGGTAGTGTATGAGAGTCTCTAGTGCCTTGGGAGGAAGTAGGCAAGAGAGGAAGGAAGGCCCTTCAATCCAATCCAAGTTTTTCTCCTAGAATTTTCTATAAGGTACCTTGGTGTCTCTTCAAAATGTGTCCACATTCAATGAATCTTCCAAGAGTTGCCTCCTTCCAAATGATAATTGAATGTATTTTCGTGTCCATTAACTATTTCCCTTCATGTTCATGGACTATTTCCCACGTTTTTACAAAGGGTTACTTCAAACACCTCTTCAAAAATTCGTCCAAATTCATTGAATCATCAAGTAACTACTTCTAGCACTTAAGCACGAGGTGCTTGGTACATAGGTGAGGCCTTCTAAATTTTACTGGCGCATAAGCGCGAATTCTGGGTGCTTATGCCCCATAGTTCTCTTGCACACATTCTTCATTTTTGCTCCAAATTTGATATTTTTTTACAACTTTCACCCTTTTTCAACCATTTGATTGTACCTGAAAGAAAAACACACAAATACTTTTCATTAAAGCGTAATATCTCAAAAATAGGTATAAAAAAGTGTACATAAAGACTATATATTTTAGGTGTATCAAAATCCCCCAAACTTAAAAGGTTACTTGACATAAAGTGACACTCCAATTTTTCAAAGACCAAAGTAAGTAGATTATGTAAATGAGTTTCATTAAGATATTCTAAAATTTTGATCTAGCAATATAGTAGTCCAATTTAGAAAAAAACATTAGCATATGAGATCAACATAGCATTTAGAAATTTTTAATGTAAAGAAGTCTAAGAATATGAGTTCCTAGCTAGTTCAGATATATTTGTAAATTCTTCAAATTTAGAGTTTAGGCATTTTATCTTCTCCACTTAAATTTTTTTTATTAAGAATAATTATACTTACTATATTATACCCTTAAACTTAAAAGTTTCTCAAGTCTTATACATTAAAAAGATCAGATGTGGAACCAATTTTTGATTAGGCACTAATTGATGTGTGAGTTTGTTGTGTGTTGCTTTTGTAAATATTTTTCAATATTACAAAACACACACAACAACACTAATAATAAGTATGTAATTCAATCACAACAAAAATAACTTTAGTAAAAATAATTTTATCTTTTAAAATCTTTAAACTGCCAAACCGTAATAATAAAGCAAGTATACGTATTACTCATGTAATAAAGTGCTCTAATAAAGTCCTAAGTATCGATCCCACAGGGAAGTTGGAAATTCTTATGACTATTATGTAAAACACGAAATTCAAACTACAAAACTTAAGTTCAAAATTTAAATCTAAAGTAATTGAGTGTATGCTAAATAAAATGCAGTTAAAGAACTAAGTTAGCTAAACTAATTGCTAAATTTAAAAAATAAACTTATAAAAAGTAAACAAAGTTTCTGTGAAGAAGAGTTTAAATTTAAGAAAGTATCATTCCCCTTTACAATGAGTATATAGATTGAGAAGAAATTAAAATCATTTTAAAAAATATAAAAAAAATTGTATTGTGGAAAATAGAAGCAAACATATTCTTTAGCCTCTTTCAAGTGCATGAACATTGACAAATCCAGAGTTTGGTCTCTAATTCTGTGGTTTGGTTGGGAGGACATCGACTCTCACTCTAGAGCTCCCACTTCACCCTCGCCTAAGGGCTAACAATATAGCATTAGTTTCCAATTAACTGGACCAAATTGAGGATTTTAATCTATAACCTTAAAATATCCATTTATGTATCCAACAAAGTAAATTTCCCTATTTATTTGCACTCAACCCCATGTATTATATTCTCACCCATGGAATTGAACTTGACTCTCACTATGTTGTGGAAATCATAGCCATTTCAAAATGTATGTTTCTTAACACATTTTAGCATTTTAATTGGCTAGATTGAAAAGTAAATGAAGATCAGAGTTCAATTCATCACGAATTATTGACATTTAAACCCGTATAAAAAAACCAATTCTTCACACAACCATATCTTAAAGTAAGGAGAAGGATAAAGAAGACTAGTCAGATATCATCAGAAGGAAACAACAAAACACAGATTTCATATATAAAAACAAGTTTACAGAACAACAAAATAAATGACACAACTTATCTCACACTCCTTCTCAAGCAAATTCCTAAAAGTTCTCTTTAAGCACTTGAGGTTCCCTTTAAGCACTTTCCCTCTTTACAAGCACTCTCAATTCTCTCTTGGAAATGTAGGAAATGTAATGAAGAAGAAGCCTGTCACTTTCCCTCTCCTCTTACAACCCTAGAAGGAAATCTTCAAGTTCCCCTCTCTCTCACACACACATCCCTCTCTCTTATCCACCGAACCACAATTTAGCTCTAGAATCCCCTTCTTTTTTAATTGGAGGATGCTTCCTCTCAAAATGAATTCAAATTCTCTCCCAAATTCTCTCCAAAAGTCACACCTCTTGAATCTTAAAAGACATGTCCATTCATTTAAGAGACATATCCCTTCATTAAAGAGTCTTCCAAAGTGTCTATATGCATTGATATGCATTGAATCACTCGAATCACTCCATGGGGCGTTTGAAACATTTGAAGTCTTCAAAATCCTCTTTAAATTCATCTCAAACCACCTTAATTTATCAAATATTGTCACTAGCGCTTCAAGCACTGATTCTGGCTCTTCTAGTACCAAGTTACTTAAGTCTGAGTTATTCTGGGTTCTGGCGCTTCAGGCGTCGACTCTCTGTATAATGGCACTTCAGGCACCATTTCTGGCACTTCCGACATCAGCTCACTAGAAAATGGCGCTTCAAGTGCCAGAATCACAAAATTCTTTATTTTAGCTCCAATTTTCCTCCTTTTTGCTCATTTTGCTCTAAATGCCTAAAATTGATATACCTGCAACAAAAACATGAAAATACCCTTTTTTTAAAGTGCAATATCACCAAAAATAAGCATTAAATGTATACTTAAAACAACACATTATTTTGGTGTATCAAAATCCCCCAAACTTAAATGTTACTTGTCCTCAAGTGACACTTTTACTACATAAAATATATGACTTAGGATTGAATTTAACTTATAAACTTCTATACTTTAGTTTAATAAATAAAATTGTAAAATTTAAGACAAAAATAGTATAGTTTGAGAAAATTTTTTAAAAACTTAGATTAAACTATAAGTATAAGAATACTTAGAAATCAAATCTAAGATTTCAGAATCTCCATTAATTTCATGAAAAACTATAATTTGTTATATCAAGGATACTTAGAATATCCATATGAAAAAAAAATTTCATGAAAGCTTTACTATTAAGGGTGCTAATACTCAAATACCAGTTTAGAAAATGTAATATAGACTTTTCCTTAAGTAGATTCATGTGAAGCCAATTTTTTATTAGGCATCTCCTCAAGCTTCTCCTCACATTCTCTCTTTTTTTTCTTTTCCTTTTTCTTTTATTTTTTCTTATATTCGGCTTCTTTTCAATCATTTCTTTTATTTTCTTTTTCAAGTGAGGATTGCTATATCTGGATAGCCTTTAATAATTTTGAACTTCACTATCCTCTTCATTAAGTTAAAACTTTTTACCTTTCTTCACTTTATAAATTCATATTAGTTTTGGTGATTTTTCATAAAGTCTCATTCTTTTCATCTTACATGAAACTCTAAATTTCTTAGTAGTTCAAAAATACAATTTCCTTTAGTTTAAATAGAAAAACATAGTTTTATCCTTTCATACCAATTATTTCTAACTTTAGAATTGACCTTCAATTACTAATAACTTTTAACTAATATTTACAAACATAAATATAGTCATTTAAAGTTAAATCTTAATATCCAAGGTCATGTTAAATTAATTTTAAAAATATAGTTCATTAAGGAAAAAAAATTAGCTTACTTCCTTTTTTTTAAAGCAATTTTTGTTTCCCCAAACTTAAATTTTTAAGTAATTAAAAATGTTTAGTATAAAAATTTTGTAGGTGAAGGAAAAAAGTAATGAATAAAAATTAAAACTAACCTCTAGAGGATTTTTGAATATGAAACTGGGCTCTGGTATACTGCAGGTGCTAACTTTAAAAATACAGTTTTTAAAACATTAAATGAAACATAATATATTTCAAAGGATTTGCTAATAATTTAAAACATAAACAAAAATTTAAAAATAACTAAGAAAGTAGAAAATTAAAAATCTACAATTACAATTATAGTTAAGTTTACAGTACAACATTACATGAAAGTTCCTATCACAACATTTTTAAGGAAAACAAACACTCAAACAATCAAAATAAAAAATAAACAAAACAAACACCCAAAACATCCATCATCAACCTCTTCCTCATCATCATCATCTTTTTCTTCTTCGTTTTCTCTTCTTCTGTTACATGATCCAACACATAAGGAGTAAAACTTGGGCAAGTTGGAAATTCTACATTATAATCACCCCTTAGATATCTAATCATGGCCTCCTGATATGCTATATTAAATTGAACTCTCCTCTGTTGATATTCATCATTATGTGCATTACTTGCTTCTAAATCTCCAATCTTATTTTGCAAATTCACAATATCTATTTGTTGGATCATAAGCTGCTCCATGATGTTCTAAAGTGAAGCAGAGTTGGAAGTAGATGACCCTGCAGCAAATGTTGAGGGTCTATCACTATCTCCACTCATAGATTCAGCAAATGATTCAAATTTTTAGACTGTGTGTTTCCTAATTGGTTTCTAAGGCTGTAGCTTTTCTTCATTTCTATTAAACTCTACTCCTTATTATTCACATAAAGTGAAAGTCAGGGCAGGGTATCCCAAACCACTGTCTGTAGCACTCTTGGCTATACTATGAGCATTATGTAATATAATAGCACCAACATCTATTGTCTTCATTTGTTGAATGTAGAAATTTAGCACAGCTCTTTCCTTTGTTACTTTACTCAGATGATTCGTTGGAAGAAATTTTCTAGAGATCAAGTAATGTCATACCTTTGATTTAAAAGTCATCATGTAAGTGGAGAAATTAACTTTCTTATTATTTTTAATTTTTGAATCTCCCCTTCCATCAATCAGAAAGACAATTACATCATCTAGTTATGAGTCTGCCATCACGAATGCAGTAAAGCCACAATGGAATTCATTTCTCAATACATAAAATGCATTGATCCTCCTTCAAGAAAATTAAACTTGCTTACCTCTCACGAAGATGTGATCATTTGAAGTAAATCACAAGTTGTCATAGAACTCTCGGATTATTGGAACAATAGCTACTGCATTGAAGTAACAGAATCTCTCCTAATTTTTAGCGACGATCAACCTCTCGATCTCACCACCCGGGTTAGCAAATGCTCATTCCCGAATCAATTTCCTTGAGCCCATGTTGGTATTATAGTTAGGTTGGGTCATATAGTTGCCAAATTTCCTTGCATCAAAGTCTCCCGTAGGCTTTCCTCTTTTCACACGTGGTGCCATAGAAATTTTATAGAAATTCAAATAAAATCCAAATAAATTACAAAATTAAAAATCTAACTCCACAAGTAAGATTATTTGGTAAGAAACTTTTCACCATTTCTTTTTAAACTTCTTCAACAAATTCCCAAATTTTTGATTTCCCATAATGTAGGATAAATGCATGGTGAAAATAAAAAATTTCTAAGTGAAACTCTTACCAAGAGAAGATAAAATCTAAGATCTTTAACCTTTGAAATCTTCTTAAATCCACATAATGTCAAGCCTTAAGTTGAGTTTTAGAGGCAAAAGGTGACTCAAGAAGTAAAAATGGAGTTTTACTGGACAATTTTGTGGTTTTTATCCCATCTTGGCATTTTCAAGAATTTGGCGCCTCAGACACTAACACCAAAATTTTTCATATTTCATTTTTTTGTGGAAATCTGCTGCATACCACGTTACGTCAACCTCTAACTAACTTAATTAAATAATTATGCTCATAATTAAATAATTTTCTAACACAAAACTTTCACAAACAACACAAAACTCACATTTATATATAAAATCAGTACTATTACAAACTGACAGTTTTCAAGCCAAGAAAATCTAATTCAATATCCAAAGCAAACCAAACATCTTAACACTGAACACTAAGTATCAAAATACTCAACACCGGACATAAATAAAGTCCAACAATGAAATTAAATGCAATCCAACATAATGCCATAATAAAATTAAGCAAAACTAAATAAACATTACGTGCATAAAGTAAGTTCAAACATCTTCTTTTCTCTCATCCTCTTAGATGTCTCCCATGGATTAGTTGTGAATGTACAAGTTGTAAAAATGTTAATAAGGAAATTCTTCGATCAAATCTTCCTCGATCCAAGCATGTTTCTTGAACATACACACCAAACAATCTTTAATACGTCCAGTGTGTTCAAAATGTTCTTTCATCCTCCAATCCAAATGATCCAGCATTTTAGAAATATTCTCAATTGAATGCATAAGGTTTTGGACCTCTTTCTCTATCTTCTTGATCCTTTTTAAAAGTGCATTCTAACTAAATTAAGGATGAATAGATAATGAATTCTAAGATGATTGTTCCATCAGTATATTCATATCATTCTCTTCCCCCATTACTATGCAGTTGCAATAAACTTTTGGGTCCATAGGCTTCCAAGAGAAGAAGCACTTTTTCCTAACTTTCAAAAGGCACTTGCGATTGACACCATAGTAAGAAAATAATGGATGGATGTCCAAGTTCAGTAGTAGATCCATTGATGATCAAAACCAAAATTGATTTCACAATTATTGCACCCACATCAATAGGTTTTCCAGTTTGAATACAATAAGTTAAAATAGCACTCTCCTTAGTCACCTTACTAATTTTCATGGTAGGAAGTAATTTTGATGCAATAAAGAAATTCTACACCTTAGATGTAGGGTTCAACAATGATGAAGAAAAACTTACATTTCCATTTTCTCTAGTCTCTCAATTTGCATCTTCATCAGTAAGAAATCGATAGAGTTTGTTCATATTTTCTCTTGTAGGGTAAAAATTTGCATAGTGGCAATTAGGGACACTTTCAATCAAAAAATATCATTTATTCTTACAGGAGTGAATTGTACACACCTGCCTCAAACGTAGACAAATCATTTGTTGATTCCATGAAGATTGGCGTAAAACTCTTTCATCACAGAGACAACTACAGCGATAGTAGTATAGCAAAGTACTTCCCAATATCTTTGTACAATAACCTCCTCCACTCGAGTATTCGATGTGTTGAATCCTTGATTCATAAATCCCCTTTCCTTGATTAGCCTCTTCTTCACAAGAACTCAATCGTATAACTTCTGCGCATTGAAACTGATGAACTTTCTCTGATTGAAAATTTCATATCTCACGGTATCTTTAGAGTGGAAGGCCATTGGATTTGAAAAATTTTGACTCTTCCCTCATTTTCCCCTCTAAAATAGGTTTAGGAATCAATTTTTTGGAGTTATTAGGATGAAAACCTGCCAGAAATTGCCTTTTGAAGCATTTTAAGTGGTTCAAGTAGTCGTGGTGCTTCAAGCATAGATTCTGGCGCTTTACGCACCAGCTCTTTAGAAAATAGTGCCTCAGGTGCCAGTTCCAAAATTTGCACCGTCTCATTTTAAATCCAAATAATTCTCAAATCTTCCATAGGGTAAATAAAGATGTTTTTAAATATTTTCTCATTCTCAAGTTTCTCAAGTACACAAGATCCATAAAACTAGGAATATATATTTAACATTCCAAACTAAAATAGATGAGAAAAATAAATAACGACAAATGTGTGTTGCCTCCCACAAAGCACTTGGTTTAATGTAGTCAACCCGACATTCCCAGTCTTTACTCTGGGTGACCCAACATTACAATCTCTTTAAGAACTGACCTTTGACCATCAAAATATGTTTTCAGTCCGTGCCTGTTCACTTTAAATGTTTTTTCTGTCTTGGAATCTTCAATTTTAACATCTCCATATGGATAGACTTTTGCAGTTTTGAATGGCCCTATCCACCTAAACTTCAGTTTTCTAGGAAATAATTTCAATTTTGTATTGTATAATAAAACTTTCTATCGAGGCTCAAATTCCTTTCTTAATATCTTTGGATCATATCATTCTTTCATTTTCTCCTTATATACTCTAGCATTATCATAAGATTTATTCTGAATTTCTTCAAGCTCATTCAATTGCAATAATCTTTTCTCACCAGCATCTTTCAAATTGAAATTGAACTCCTTAATAGCCCAATAGGCTTTATGCTCCAATTCTACTGGTAAGTGACAAGTTTTCCCAAAAATTAATCTATATGTGGACATTCCTATAGGTTTCTTATAAGTTGTCATGTAAGCCCAAAATGTAGTATCTAATCTAGCAGACCAATCACAATTTTTTTCCAAAATTCTTTTGATTTCACGATTAGATACTTCTTCTAGACCACTAGTTTGGGGAAGATAGACAGTTGTAATCCTATCCATAATATTATATTTTTCCATCAACTTTGCAATTCTTGCATTCTTAAAATGATATCCTCCATCAGTAATTATTATTCTCGGCAAAAAATATTTTTGATTAAAAATTTTTAAACACTCTAAGCATCACATCGAGGTAAGGCAATTGCTTTAATCCATTTTGACATATAATCCACTGCAATCAATATATATACATTTTCAAATGAAGGTACAAATGGTCCCATAAAATCCAATCCGCATGCATCAAAAGTTTCAACTTTCAAATTAAATTTTAAAGACATTTCATTTCATTTTGAAATATTACTACTCTCTAACACTCAAAACCAATCACATGTTCATATATATATATATATATATATATAAATATTTATAAAAAGAGTGCGCTAATAAAATCTATGAATAGTTCTATCATTTCCAAAATGACCTCCAAATTCAGAATCATGACATTTTGGATAATTTCTTGAATTTCTTTATAAGGCACACATCTTCTCATAACTAAATCTTTGCATTATTTGTACAAATATGGCTCATCTTAAAAGTAAAATTTTGCATCTTGAATGAATTTCCTTTCTTGTGGTTTTGTTTGTCCATATGGTAAAATAACATTAACAATATAGTTGACAATATCAACATACCATGGTATTTCTTATCTTTTAACTGCATAAAGTTATTCATTAGGAAAAGTTTCTTTAATTTCTATTTCCAAGTCAAGTGTTTCTTCCTTTTTCAGCCTAGATAGATGATCAACATTTTGATTATCAGTCCCTTTCTTATCAACTACCACAAAATAAAATTCTTACATCAAAAGTACACATCTAATTAATCTTGGTTTTGCATACTTCTTTTGCATCAAATATTTTATAGTCGAGTGGTTTATATGCACAACACATTTAGCTCCAATTAGATATGACTAAAATTTATCAAAAGCATAAATAATTGCTAATAACTCTATTTCCGTAGTGGTATAGTTAATTTGAGCATCATTTAGATTTTTAGTAGCTTAGTATATAACTTTTTAAAAAACTTTTCTTATCTTCGCCCTAAAATAGCTCTAATTGCATAATCAAATGCATCACACATTAGTTCAAAAGGTTTCTCCAAATTAGGTGAAACAATTGTAGAAGTAGTAATCAATTTTTCCTTCAATGTTTCAAAGGCTTTAAGACACTCTTGGTTGAAATCAAATTTTGTAACTTTTTTGAGAAGTTGGCATAAAAGTTTCGTAATTTTTGAAAAATCTTTAATATATCGCCTGTAGAATCCATCATGTCTTAAAGAACTCCTAAATCCCGTTACAGTAGTAGGTGGTCGTAGGTTCGATATAAATTGTTTATTTGTAGAATCTACTTCCATGTCATTTTCTGAAACTTTATGTCGAAGTAGAATTCCTCCTGTAACCATGAATTGGCATTTTTTCCCAGTTTAATGCTAGATTCATCTTTTCACATCATTCTAGAACTTTCTCTAAATGATTTAGACTTGTTTCAAATGAAGTTCCAAACACAAAAAAATTGTCCATAAAGACTTCGATCCATTTTCAATTAAATCACTGATAATTGACATCATACATCTTTGAAATGTTGCAAGTGTGTTACATAATTCAAAGGGCATTCGTCGAAAAGCAAAAGTTCCATAAGGATTAGTAAACATTATTTTCTCTTGATCCTCTAGAGCAATAGGTATTTAATTGTAACCAGTATATCCATCTAGAAAGCAAAAATATATGTGCTCAGCTAGTCTATCCAACATTTGGTCCAAAAAGGATAAAGGAAAGTGATCCTTCCTGGTGGCCGAATTTAATTTTATATAATCTATGCAATATCACCATCCAGTGACTTGCCTTGTTGATATTAATTTATCATTCTCGTTTGTCACAATAGTCACACCTCCTTTCATTTGAACACAGTAAATTGGACTCACTCAAACACTATCTGAAATATGATATATTATTCCAGCATCTAACCATTTTAAAATCACTTTTATGACAACTTCTTTCATCATAGGGTTCAATATCCTTTTAGGATCAGCTCTTGGTTCATGACGATCTTCCAATAAAATTCTATGCATATAGATTGAAGGACTGATTCCATTAATATCAGCTAATGTCCATCCAAAAGCTTTCTTATATCTTCTTAATGTTTTGAACAAATTATTTTCTTGCGTATCAGTTAATTCTAAGGTATAATAACAAAAAATGTGGATAAATCTCCTAAAAATGCATACTTTAAATGTGTAAAAAGTGGTTTCATTTCTAGTTCAAGATGTTTCTCAATTGATGAAATCAAATTTTTATTATTATCTATAGTATCTAACATTTAAAAATGTTCTTGAACATACTCCAATTCTTCATTACTCACTTCCATAGATTCCTCTTGAATTTTATCCTCATCCTCATATTCCAAATATTCTTTTTCAGATTTCTTTTTAAATGTCTTTGTGAAATATTCATGGCTCAAATAGTTGTTTTTATCCATTCTGAATCATTCAATATCTCACTCTTTTTCAGGATATCTCATTGATTTTGTGATATTAAATGTAACCTCTTGATCACTAACTCTCATAGTTAGTTCTCATTTCTGCACATCTATCAAAGCTCTTCCAGTGGCAAGAAATGGTCTTCCTAAAATGATAGGAATTTCTTTATCTTCCTCCATAATTAATACAATAAAATCCATAGGAAAGATAAATTTATCAATCTTTGCCAAAACAGCTTTGATAACTCTTTTAGAGTATTGACCTCACTTTTGGTTGAGGTCTAGTTTCCTCCTTAGTAGCTTAGGATCTAGCCCTAGGACTTTCTTGTTGACTATTCCTAGAGAACTAGTAAAGGAACCCTCACCATTAGAAACTCTAAAATCTTCTTTGCTCAACTTGAAGTTCCACATATTGGTAATAACATCTAACATTTAGTAGGTAGGGCCGATATGAGGGAGTTCAAAAGAAATCCCCATAAGACATTTTGACCTTAGGGTGGACACTAGGAGGTGTTGCCTTGTTCAGTTTCACACACGCACACATACTTGATACCCATCACTTACACGCACAACCTCAGGCTTTAGTCAAATATGCTTAGTTGGTCTCTTAACTTTTTGGGAAACTCATGTAGATGGTCCCCTAGACCACTAGCCTTAAGCTAGGGTTTAGCTGAGACCAGTACATGGAGCACCCAAAGGAAGGAATTCTATTGGTTCATGGCTCAAGTAGGGTGCTTGTATGGTTGACAACCCCAATCCTATTAAAAACCCAATTCAACCTTTTGCCCCAAAAATTTCAAAATTACTAAAATACTCCTGATTTGCCAAAATTACAAAAATACCCCTGGTGACCCAAACTGTCCCAAAACTTTCAAAATTATTTGAAATGTTTCGAAAACCAATTTGAACCACTCCATTGAGCCCAATTTGACCAGTTTTACCAATTTTTTTCCAAAAGCCCCAAATTACCCTTAGAGGTCCAATTACCTCAATTCACCCCCAATGTCGCCTAATTTGATCTCAATTTTCCCTAATTTCAATTATAAACACAAATTCATCATGCTTAAAATTTATTTAAACAAAATTCAAGTTTAATTAGACCCAATTTTAAACCAAAATCATAAGCCTAATTAAAAATCCCCAATTAGACCCTAAGCCAAAATTTCACCAAATTGAACCCCAAACCTATCTAATTTCTCCAACTTTGAATCCTAAAATCCTTACAAAACTCCCACAAATCAAATTGAACCCTCAATTGGCCTTGGTCAAGCTCCAATCTCACTCAAATTTAAATTGGACAAAACTCCAATCTCACTCAAATTTAAATTGGCCTTGGTCAAGCACCAAACTCCAAATTCCACCAAATTGAACATCACAACCATAAAATTTCCACTCAATGGTTTTCAAAGCTCATCATGGCAATCCCTTGGACCAAATTGACCCATCAATTGGGTCAAACCAAAGCCCCAACCCAATCCAAACTTAAGGCTAACCAGATTGCACAAAAATTGGCTCTGAGCCAAAGTTCATAAAATTTAGCTTCCAAATCATCTCAAAATCACTCAATTATTTTTCTAAACTCCTTGTGACAATCATCTACACCATTTTAACCAATCAATTGAGCTCAATTCCATGACTAGCTCGACCCACTTAACTTCAAGCCAAAATGCCCAAAATTGAACCTATGCACTAAGTTGACCAAACCAAATTAAATTGATCAAACCATAGCCGCCACAGGCACCCTTTGGACCCTAGTGACCAGGGTAGACACACCAAGCCCACTCTATATGAGCCATTGACTAATGGTTCCTTGATTTAGGGGATCTCTTCCCATATTTGTCTTAATCTAAGATATCCTTGCCATCAGCCTTAACCATTCAGAGTTAATCATCATTAACCACCCTCTCAGTCCCCTGACTCCTCTAGCCACCATCTCTGGCCCTGCCGACCAACCTAATGGTAGGAAAACCCCAAAATTGAGAGCCACCTTATTTTAAATCAAGCCCATTTCACTTAACTAAGCTGGCTCAACCCAATTGGCTTTTGACACTCTTCAGCCCTCCACATAAGCTACAAATTGAACCTAAATTGAAGCCCAACCAACCACTCCAAGCTCCTCTATGTAGACTCACTCTCCTACGACCAGAAAAAGATAAATCATTAATTTCCTGAAGGAGACTTTGTCAAATTGCTTCCAGAGACCCTTCAAAAACTCTTGAGTACAAGCCCATCATATTTTCCCTTTAAATCCCTCTGTGAGAGCTCAATCATGAGTTTAAAATCCAGGGGTTTTCTGTCACATGATCTAAACCTTTTGAAACTCCAAATTGACTCTTCTTTTAGTTTCTCTGAGCTTAACAAAGAAGTTTTTCATCAAAACCCCCTGGCCCCGAGCACTCTAACCCACCTATAGACCAAGGTCGCTCCACCTTCTCATTGAACTCATACCTAGACCCTATTTCAGCTCAAAGAAACACTTGGAGGAGGTTTGTCAGCTCATAAGGAAGCTTCCTCAAGTACAAAATAAAGGTCTCACCTCTTGGGCAAAGGTATAGACCATTAACCCTAACTTTGAGCTTGATTTAACTAATTGTGAAGAGAACTTATATTTCATAGCATTGTAACCATATATATTTGTATTGAGCAGATGAAGGTGTAGGAACAAACCCCATGTGATTTATTTGAGTATCGAGAGATATCTTAAAGTTTAAAGTTCAACGGCTAACGAGTTAGATCAGTTGGAAATAATGACCAGGAGTCGTCCGATCGCGGGTGTATCGTTTGGACGAACGAGATCAAGTCGGACAAGGAGATGGTACATGAACCGTGGGACGTGTGGTGCTGAGGTGGCTAGTAGTGCCGAATCAGAAAGCACCAAAAGAGAAGCTCTATGCATATGAGGATTGCATGGCTGCTGACTGGATTAAGTAGGAAAATAGGATTTTTTGATTTAAATAAACGTCTGAACTTCAAAAATTCATATCTTTGCATAGAAAAATTGAAAAAATAAATTGAAAACATTTTCTTGCTCAATAAATAAAAGAGAATAATGTGGACCAAAAATAAAATAGTATTTGGTGTATCTATCATTTTAAATAATTAAATAGCCTCTGAGGTGTTTAAATTTTAATTGATTAAATATTACTCATCAAAGCTTGAAACTTTGGGGGTTAATTCCTTGTGATAGAGGGGATGTTCTTTGATTTTTCCACGGCCAGAGAGCATCTTTGTGCATGTAACCCTAATTTCCAGGCATGGATGGCTATTTTGGCTTAAAATAATTATATAAATCAAAATATCAGTTGGAAAATTTTGCGCGATGAGTTTTAGTAGGTTCCCTATGATCAAAGAAGCTTAGGAAAAATATTAGAACAGTTTAAATATTTTTTTCATATTTTTATAGTTAGCTAAATGCTTATAGCTTGTATTTAATTATTTAAATTAAATATTATTCAAAAATTAATGAATTTAATTCCACACTATAAGGAAAAATCATGTTGACTCACTATAAAATTTTTAAATTTGTTTGATTAAGTTTAAGTACTAAAGTTAATTTTCCAAGAAAAAAATATATTTTTGTACAAAAATAATTATATTAAATTAAATACACTAAGGAAAAATATGATAAGTGACTTTCTAAGTTCCTTGTGATTAGGGACACTTAGGAAAAAAAATTATTTTTGAGAAAATACCTTATTTTTAAGCTTTATTTTAAATTAAAAATAATTAGAAATTGCAAAAACATGAAGATGGTCTAAAGTGTGCCAAATTGTTCCCTGGCTACTTAGGACTCATTAGAATATTTTCCTAATTTTTCTAAGTTAAAAATAAATTTTTAAAAGCTAAAAATGTATTTTCTCTAATTTTCCATTAATAGAATTAAAATAAATAAATTGAAAATCATAAAAATATAAAATTTATTTCTTTGAGTTCTTTGGACTTGAAGAGGCTTTGTTCTCTAAACTTAGAAGGATTTAATAAAAATATAAAAAATTGATTTTTGTAATTAAGCACATTTTCTATTTAATTAAGTCAATTAAAATCAAAAAATAATTTTAATAATAAAAATATAATTTAAAATAAATCATGAAATTTTGTCCAAGTGTTCCTCTGACCTAGGTGGACCTCTAATAATTCTCTCATGACCAAATATGTTATTTTGATTAATTAAATAAATTAATATTGAAAAAATCCAATTTTTGAATTAAAATAATTTTATAAATTAAATAAAAGTCTAAAAGACCACATCTTCTCCATGATATTTTAATTAACACATGATTGAGTCTCCATAGAAATTTCAAGGTCACTTGAGTTTCATTTGATAAGTTATATGATAGCGAGCCCTAGGGGGCAAAATTTTAATTTTGGAATTTTAATGCCTTAATTAAATTTTAGGATTAATCAAAAGTTAAATGGGTAATATTTATAATAAAATATCTTGGGTGTTCTAAATATGAAGGGCTAAGAGGTAGAAACCACTTTGCCATCCTTTTCATGATAAGTGGAAAATTGTAATTTTGATAATTTTCATGATTTGGAAGATAATTTAATTAAGATGATCCTCAGGTAATGGGCTTAAGTTATGAAGATAATCATCCACTCATTTAAAGCCCACTAATTCAATGCTAATTATGATATTAACAAGAATTAGGACTTCATTTTACTTAATATTTAATTATTATAAAATTACTTTAAAAGAAAATGTTAAAATCAAAAGGGCCTAATAGTGAACTAAGTTTGATATGTAAGAATTGTCTTAACTAGGATTAGGAAAGATGGACTTAATTAATTGATAGGTGCTACTTTAATTAAGGGCATTAAAATCCTTATAGACTTTGGACTTACCCTTTAGGGTATATAACTGTCAGATGAAATGTTAAGCGACTATCTAACTTCTTTCATTTCTTGGGATAGTTGATTCAATGAGCTATAGGACAATTCAATTTTGGTATAATTAATGGAATAATTCAATAAGTTCAAAATGAACTCAAAACATTTCAAGGGATTTTAAAAGTTGTTCATGGTCGTGTCCGGAACATTTTAATATCACTTGATATTTTGAAGGATGATTGAACATATTATATTTTTGTTCTAGGAAATCATCCACTCAAATTTTTTGAGACTCACTGAGTCATGGTTTGAATTGTTGGTAGCTATACCTTCATCTACTCTTACAATTTATTTAATTTTTTTGCAAAATTATTTACATGTTGCATAAGATATTCTTTCAGCGGGAATAGATGACAGGTATGCTTTTACAGTGTTATTTAATTTTTGTCATTTTACTTTCTGCAATCTACTTTTGCTGCAAAATATTACCTGCTTGGTTGTGCACCTTACTTTATTTCAAAAAATCAAAACAATTTTTCAAAAATTAATCAACATTTTAAAAAATCTAAAATAAATTCTTTCAAAGGTAACCATAAATCCTCTGAAATATCACTAAACTTAAAACATCTTTTTGTATTTACGTGAGTCCCTCAGATGAGGTAACCCACGATTGCTAACGAGATCTCCTTTGTTTAAATAAGTGTGAAAACTTGTTTAAGCTAAGTAAATTCAAAAGAAAATAGTGGTACCAGAACGAGGGAGCCGTGGGATCCTAACCGGTGTCACTCTAACTAACTTTAACTCCCTCCCCCCCATGATTGAATTTAAACTTGTCATTTAAACCTTTAAACCTTAGATTTTAGGACTGTTACTTCTCCGAGAAGCTTGGAGCTAACTTTGTGAGCAACCTTCTATAATAGCGATATCCAACAGCATGAGGATGTACAACAACAAATCTTTCCTTAGAATTAAACAACAAGTCATAGGATTTTGAGGCTGTCTACCTAGTCCGACATAAATCCTCAACTCGTTAAAGGATTCTGAGGTTGTTGTTTGTCACAACCTAAATTCTCACATCTTCCAAGCTATTTGTGCGACCATCTCGCATAAATGTAACCCCTAATTAATAAAATTGGTTGGATTCAACGTTTAAATAATTTTTCTTCTTCTCAAAATTGAAGCCAAACCATAAGATAGCTTGGAAAGTCACCAAGGTTCTCCGCAGGATCTGTGACAACCCTAATTCTTCTTTCTTTGGATTCCAGAACAATGTTCCAAATTTGAGCCATTCCTGTTGGCATCCCTTTGGTCTGCTCTTTGAAAAGTCCTACCCCTTGAAATTCTTGAAGGCAATATTCACAATCTAAATCAAGAGTTTTCTTAAGTGACTTCGGTTATCTAAGATGTAATTAACAATAGGGGCTTGCCCATATAGAAAAATTTAAGAACTCAGCTTAATGTAAACTCTATTTAATTTTTTTATTAAATAGGGGGACTTGTCGGTCAACTTAAGAAATAGTTTTTCGCAGACTTGAAAGGATGTTGCAAATTCTTCAGTTTATTTAATTGAGCAGCACCAACAAGTAGTGTATCTATCCTTGAGGTAGATATATTACTTGCGATGTTGTGCTCGATCAATTAAAGTATTGTAGATATGAGATCGTTTTAGTCTTGTATTTTTAAAAATTAAAATACTACTTTTTTCAAATTATATGTATATAAATTAAATTAAATCAGGTGTTGGGATATCTTTGCTTCGTTTGATGTTCCTTTTCCTCCTGTTTTCTAGTGTTGCTCCCCATATGTTTTCTGAAGGTTTCTTTAAGCTACTTTTTTAGCTTTACATTGCTGCCCCAAAGGGCAAATTGTTGTTGTTTTTTATTTTGGGAGGACTGTTGATTCTTGTATTGAATCAACATGTTATCCAACTGATCTTGGTTTTGTAACATTCTCATTAGTCTAACATGTAGGGAGACACTAGAATCTCCTTAAACCAATATATATATATATATATATATAAATTAAAAATCTTTTAAAACTCAGCATCGGGATATCCTTTCCGGCAACCAACAATTCTTAATTTGACGACCGACATAGGGTAGGCAATCGAGCGATCAACTAACTGAAGAGTTACAGTTATAGGTGAAATGTCTCCTAAACCAAACCTTGTGAAAATTAATAAAGGTATAAGATTAATACTGGCTCCTAAATTGCAAAAAGTTTTTCCAAAAAATGTTTCGCCAATAGAGCAAGGAATAATAAAACTACCAGGATCTTTAAGTTTTTCAAGAAGCTTTTTTCTGAGTTATAGCGCTACACTCTTCACTAAGTGCAATAATTTCATTATCTACAAGCTTTCTTTTCTTATTTATAAACTTAATTTTCTTATTAAGTATATCCTTCATAAACTTCAATAGCTTGACATTTGTTCCAGAGCTTCAACAAATGGAAAGTTTATAGTTAATTTCTTCAATATTTCCAAAAAATTTGAAAATTTGTTATCTTTGTTTTTTTGCTTCAATCTTTGAGGAAATGGAGGGGATGGTCTTTATACAGTAATTTTTATTACTTTGATAGGACATTATGACTCAAAATGATAATCTTCATCAGATTTTTCATTTTCCACCTCATCTTTTTCAACTTCAACTTCCACTTATTTTTGAACTTTAGTTTCCAATTTTTTCCACTTCTCAGCTGAATAGCCCTAATTTTCTCTTTGTTTTGATCTTTACGATTTACTTCAGCATTACTAGATAATGTTCTTGGAGGTCTATTGCTAAGTGCAGTAGCAATACATCCCAACTGATTTTCCATGTTTCTAATTGCAGCTCCTTGACTTTGTAATTGACTTCTCTTTTGCAAAACTAATTCTTCTATTGAAAATTTCTTTACCTTACTCTACAAATTACTATTAAAACCTGGAGGGTAATAAGGTTTATAAGTTGGATTTCCTTGATTGTTGGAGTTTCACAATGGGTTCGCAGCATTGTTCCCCCATTGTGGATTTGCATCATTAGAGTTATTCTTACTCCAACTGAAATTTGAATGATTTTTCCAACTAAGATTATAATAATCGGAATAAGGATTTTTAGAACGATTATTTATTGCAGAGCTTACACCTAACTTACACCTAAATCCAGAGTTTAGTCCCTAATTTCGTGGTTAGGATGGGAGGATATCGGCTCTCACTCCAGAGCTCCCTCTTCTCCCTCATCTGAGGGCTAACAATCTCACATTAGTTCCCAATCAACTAGATCAAATTGGATATTTTAATTTGTCACCTTAAAATATTCAAATCTACATCCAATAAATTAGATTTCTTTATTTACTTGCACTCAACACCATGGATTACAGTCTCACCCATGAAATTTAATGTGACTCTCACCATGTTATAGAAATCATAGCCTTTTAAGACATATGTTTGTTAACACATTTTAACATTAAAATAGGCTATATCAAAAAGTAAATGAAGATTGAAATTCAAATCATCACAAATTCATGACATTTAAAACCTTATTAAACAAAACCAATTCAACACAAAACCATATCTCAGATTAGGAAGAATGATAAAGAAGACTACTCATATTTTATGAGAAGAAAACAACAAAACACAGGTTTCATATACAAAAATAAGTTTAAATAATAAAGAAATGAAAGGCACAACTTAACTCACACTCCTTCCCAAGCAAATCTCTAAAAGTTTCCTTTAAGCACTCTCCCTCCTTATAAGCACTCTCAGTTCTCTCTTAGAAATGTAATGAAGAAAAAAACTCTCACTTTCCCCTTCTCTTACAACCCTAGAAGAAAATCTTTAAGTCCCTCTCTCTCTCTCTCACATCTCTCTTTCTTCTCCACTGAACCACACTTTAGCCCTTGAATCCCACTCTTTTTAATTAGGGGTTACCTCCTCTAAAAAAGAATTCAAAATTTTCTCCTAAATTCTCTCAAAAACTCATACCTTTTGAATCCTAAAAGGCATGTCCATTCATTCAAGAGACATATCCCTTCATTAAAGAGCATTCTAAAGTGTCTAGATTCATTGAATCACTCCATGGGGCGTTTGAAATATTTGAAGACTTAAAAATCCACTCAAAATTCATTCAAAATTGCCTTAATTCATGGAAATATAATCACTAGAACTTCA
>NW_018253325.1:0-3240 GCF_001263595.1 Phalaenopsis equestris
AAATCTTGAAGGGTAGGGGAACTAAAGGAAGGAAGATCATAAATAGAAGAGGGGATATCTCTATTAGTAGAAGGTTCTTTACTCCTACTCGCAGATCTCCATCCTTCATGAGATTCATATGTCGTTAAACTAGCTTTACTAATGGGTTTCATAGGGTAAACCCATTCTTCATCATCTCCAGCTTCAACTCCAGAAAGTTGGTAAAGTGCATAAATGAGGCCATGATGTCCCAAACCTCCACTTGATTCACTCCTTGTCGTGGTCAAAATATTCTTATAAATAATTCTCCCCACAATTATATTCTGATTGTTCTGAATACAAAAATTTAGAATAGCTCTATCTCTTGTTACCTCACTATGGTGATAGGTAGGTAACAGAGTAGAGGAAATAAAATAGTGCCATGCTTTAGATGTGGCATTCAACATGGAAGCATAAAAATTTACCCGTTCTCGCTGCTTTATCTTCCATGTCCCTTTCCCATCAGTGAGAAAGTTAATGACATCGTTCAGCGGACCTTCCATTGTACTGAAGGTTTCATAATTACAGATATTGGAGTCTGGGACTTCATAAAATGAGTTAATGCGAGTGGCACTAAACTCAACAGAAAACCTTCTTACTCGAACGGTTCCGTCCTCAGAATAGAACGCATTGGGATATACTTCTTTCACAACATTCACAACAGCCTTATTGGTGGTATAACTAAAATTTTCTCACCTCTGTTCGGTAATAACTCGTTCGACTTCTCTTACCGGACTCTCCAAAACACAATCTTGTATACATTTCTTCCCTTGAATTATTGAAGTAAATCTCAACTGAGCCTTCGTATTGATGAAGCGAGACTCATCAAACTCAAGTCAACTCTTTTGTCGTGGAGCCATTTCAATCTAATCAAAATTATAGAAAAATTCCAAAATATACTTCAAATATGCAAATAATAGCTTCTTAGAGTAATTCTAAGAGTTCAACACTAAGTTTTATGAATTTCTTCCCAATATTTTCTTCACACTCTCAAATTTTTTGGATCTCCTCAATGTGAAAGAAATTAATGGTGAAAATCAAATATTTTTAATTTGCAGTGAAGCACTTACCTAGAGATGATCAAATTTGTTGTCTAAATGCCTTGAATAACCTCCCAATCCAAGATCTCTCAAGCCCTGTATTTTTTAAGAGGAAGGGAATGAAGAATAGTGGCGGTTGACTGGTCAAAATCATGGTTAGGGAGAAGTATAAAAGTGTTTTTCAGTATCTCACCGTCGATGGGATCATCAGCGCCGTCGGCGAGCTCTATTGAATTAAATAGCCTAAGTATCGGGAAAAATCCGTCTCCGGCTTCGGCAGGGTCAATGGCGTCGTCGGTGAGATTTTTAAAAGTTCAATTACAAATTTTTACAATTTCGATCAATTTCAAGTCTCGTCGACATTTGTTCAATCAATCTAGACATAAATTTGAGTGATTAAATGATGTACTAACACAAATAAACATTCACAACACAAAACATTACAATTATATATAAAATCCAAGGGTTACAATACAAGTTACACGACACACATAAGTTTGGTATTTTCTCAACCTTAATACATCAATTCAGCATCGCAATCCAGAAAATAAACATTCTATGCTCAATTTCAACTATACCAAGATCTATAATCAAAATTTGAAAGTAAAGAAAATATATAAGTTCAAATCAAATCAAGTTTGTTGGATTTTGATACACCAAAAATATATGCATTTATAGACCCATTTTTATACTCATTTTTGGTGATATTGCACTTTAATGGAAGGTATTTTGATGTTTTCTTGCAAGTTGTTGATTTTTAAGGCTTAAGGCAAAAAGAAAGAAAAAAAGAATGAAATTTAGAGTTAAAATTAAATTTTTGGA
Organism: Phalaenopsis equestris; assembly: GCF_001263595.1. Lineage (NCBI taxonomy): Eukaryota > Viridiplantae > Streptophyta > Magnoliopsida > Asparagales > Orchidaceae > Phalaenopsis > Phalaenopsis equestris. Next base: position 1,881 of record NW_018253325.1, read on the forward strand.
AAAATGCTCAGCACCAGCAGCGCCGACGGTGCAGAACAATTTAACTCTAGAGATTTTTACTCAGTGTCGAAGGCCCCAGACCAGCGTCCAAACTTCCTTCGATATGTCCAGAGTGATAAAAATGCTCTTTCATCCTCCAATCTAGATGATTAAAAAAATCAGAGATATTGTTAATTGCATTCATAACATTTTGTACCTCTTTCTTCAGTTTCTTGATTCTGCATATAATCACTAGTGACTAGTCTAGAACTAGAGGCTGAATAGGAAGTGAATTTTGAGACGATCGATCTGTAATAATAGTCATATCATTCTCATCTTTCTCCGGTTGAACACTCAAAATTTAGGGTTTTCAGTGGAATTGGAAGCCATAGAGATAAATTTGGTGGAGTTTCAATTTCTTCTCGGGTAATATGATCTTAAGGACTGAGTTTAGAAGTTTATAAGGAGTAAATCTCACGTAAAACTACCAAAAACCAACATTTCTAACTCCAGAAATAGTCTTCTCGTCGTTGTCGCCATCAGCGGTGTCGATGGTGTTGTCGGCAAGCCTTGAGAATTAAATGTCTGGACTCTCGAGAAAAACCAGCCGTCGGCGCCCAAGGAAAAAATTCTACAGTTTTGCTCTGGTCCGAATGCGTTGCAATTTTCTCTATGGATCACATTTTATGGATCAAATTTTTATGATGATTCAAGGGTAAATACGAGTAGTAGAGTTCAATACTACCACAAACTAATGATAATTTCAAACAAAAACATTATAATCGCAATAAAAATAAAGATAAATATGGATTGCCTCCCATAAAGCACTTGGTTTAACTTGGTCACACCAACCTATTCAGATATTATTCAGGTTGACTGACCATTAAAACCTCTTTTAAAATTTATCTTTTATCCTCAAAATACGGCTTTAATCTGTGTCTATTTACTTTAAATCTATTTCCAGTCTTTTAATCTTCAATTTCAACAGTTCCGTAAGTATAAACTGGAGTCACAGTAAAGGGTCCTAACCAACGAGATTTCAATTTCTTAGGGAATAACTTCAGCCTATTATTGTAAAGCAAAACTTCTTGTCCTGGTTCAAAGTTCTTCTAGTCAATCTTCCGATAATGGCAGAACTTTAGTTTCTCCTTATAAATTCTGTAGTTATCAAAGATTTATTTCTTAATTCTTTCAATTCATTTAATTGTAACAATCTCTTCTTACCAGCATCTTTCAAATTATAATTGAATTCTTTAATTGGCCAATATGTTTTATGCTCCAATTCTACTGGTAAGTGACAAGTCTTTCAAAAAATTAGTCTGTAAGGAGTCATTTCAATAGGAGTTTTATAAGCAGTCATGTAAGCCCATAATGCGGTATC
>NW_018253325.1:4602-5695 GCF_001263595.1 Phalaenopsis equestris
AATTCAAATTGCTTATCTGTCACTAATAGGAAATTGAAATAAATATGTAATTTTAAGAACTCTTAAATAACTAATTATACTAATAAGGTTTTTAGTGTGATATTCAATATTTAAGAAAGCATCCTTCTCCTTGTCAAGAAATTATAGTGAATGGATAAGTGAATCAATTCTAGTTGTATTGTGCCAAATAAGAACATATCTATTATTTACCCTTTGGTCCAGGCATAAGGAACATTGAGTAATCCTACGCTTGTTTACTGAATCTGTGGCTAGGCTGGGAGGGTAAAAGCTCTCACTTTTCACTCCCACGTTCCCCTAGCCTGAGGGCTAACATCTACACTTTAGCACCCAAACGGTAGGACTGAATTGGGGATTTTATTCTATCACTCTAAAATCTCCAATTGTACGCTCGATAATTTTATTGCCCTATTTATTTGTACCCAACTTACAAGGGCTTTGACCTCCCTAAATCTTGGATGTAATCTTCACTTAAGTTGTAAAACTCAATATATTTTAACAAATCAAATGACCAAATTGAAAGTAAATTAAGATCGAAGTGAAAAGTTCAGCACAATTTCTTTAACATTTTCATGGCTCAATCAATTCAAATTATCATTTCACAAATCTCAAGACAAGAAGAAAGATAGAGAAAAGTATTCAGATCTCATGGGGAAAACACAACAAAACTCGAAATTCATATATAAAAGCAAAGTCATACAAACTACAACAAGTAAATAAACTTATCTCTAAATTCTCCCCAAGCAAACTCCTTTAAGTTCATCTGAATCTCTTCCCTTCTTTACAGCACACAGAATTCTTCAAAGCGGCTAGAAGGAAGAAATCTCTCAATTTCCCTCCACTATTATAATCTCTCAAAGAATTCCTCACAATTTACACTCTCTACACTTTTTTCACACTTCAATTTTGAGCCTCTCCTTTCTTTATTTTAGGCCAAAGTCTTCTCTGTAAAGATGTGGATGGGTTTTCCCAAGAGTTTCCTAAGCACCCCTCAAAAATTCGTCCTCATCCAGTGCATAGTTGGACATAACCGTCGAGCTTGCCGTCGGCGGCCTTTGGGGGGTCCGCGGGCCTG
>NW_018253325.1:5817-6422 GCF_001263595.1 Phalaenopsis equestris
TTTGGTCATTTTCGCTCCAAATTCGCTCCTTTTTGCTCCAATGACCCTAATTCATCATTCCTGCAACAAAACATCAAAAATACCTTTCTTTAAAGTGCAATATCATAAAAAATAGTATAAAATAGGTATGAAAATCTCAACATATTTTCCTTTGGTTAGTAGTATATAACTTTAAAAATCTTATCATACCTTTGTCTAAGAATAACTCCAATAGCATAATCACTAGCATTGCACAGCAGCTCGAATGGTTTCTCCCAGTTAGGTGAAACTATTATGGGGGTTGTGATTAGCTTTTCTTTCAATAACTCAAAGGCATTTAAATAGTCTTCAGTAAACTCAAATTTCTTGTCCTTTTCTAAAAGTTGGGATAGAGGTTTGGTAATTTTTGAAAAATCCTTAGTATAACGCATGTAAAAACCAACATGTCCAAGAAAACTTCTAACCCCTCTTACATTAGTAGGAGGTGTTAATTTAGATATAACTTGAATTTTTTTTTGCAAGGTATACTTCCATACCATTTTTCAAAATTTTATGCCCTAACACAATCCCTCCTGCAGCCATAAATTGACATTTCTCCCAATTTAGAACTAAATTAGTTCTTTCGC
>NW_018253325.1:6525-8154 GCF_001263595.1 Phalaenopsis equestris
AAATATAAACATCATACATCTCTGGAATGTTGCAGGTGCATTACATAATCCGAAAGACATTCTTCGAAAAGCAAATGTTCCAAAAGGACTATTAAATTTTATCTTTTATTGATCCTCACGAGCAATAGGAATTTGATGGTAGTCAGTACATCCATCTAAAAAACAAAAATATTTGTGCCCAGCAAATCTATCCACTATTTGTTTTAAAAATGATAAAGGGAAGTGATCTTTCCTTGTGGCAGTGGTTTTTTTTTTATTAACAATTCAAAAAAACCACCTAATAACTTTTCTTGTTTGTACTTCAGCAGTCACCCCTCCTTTCTTAGGAACACAATGAATTGGACTTACCCAAGCACTGTCCGAAATAGGATATATAATTCCAGTGTCCAACCATTTCAAAATTTACTTCTTGACTACTTATTTCATAATTGGGTTTAATCTCCTTTGTGGATCAACTCTTGGTTTATATTGTTCATCCAGTATAATTCTGTGCATACAAATCAAAGTATTGATTCCTTTAATATCAGCTAAGGTCCAACCAAAAGCTTTCTTATATCTTTTTAATGTATCCAAAAGTCTTTGCAAATCATTTAACTCTAAAGATATAATAACAGGTAATGTAGATGAGTTTGCTAGAAACACATACTTCAAGTGGTTAGGTAATATTTTCAACTCAAGTTCACGTGGTTTTATAATTGACGGAACTAGATCCTTGTCAGCATTTCTAATAATATCCAACATCTCAAATCTTTCTTGAACATAATCTAATTCTTCATTTTTTATTTTGTCGAAAATAACTTCATATTTGTCTTCAAAATCTTTTTTCTCTTCAAAATATTCTTTAAAATGCTCGTTCAATAGATGTTCACTAATTTCCATGCGAAAACATTCATTATCTCTTTCAACAGCAGAGTATTTCATAATAAAATCCACAGGAAAGATAAATTTATCAACTTTTACTAACACATCTTCTATAACTCCCTTAGGATAAGTAACTAAACGATCCGCTAACTCAAGAGTTACAGAAGTAGGATAAGCAACAAAACAATCCATAGTACTAGGAAAAGTTCTCGATGTTCTATACATAAGCGCAGTAGCGATATGCCCTAATTGGTTTTCAATATTCTTGATAGTAGCTCCTTGATTTTGTAATTGATTTCCTTGAATTTGTAATTGATTTCCTTGATTCTACAACTGTTGACCCATGTTCAGAATCAGCTCTTCCATAGACAACTTTTTTTCCTTAAATTGAGTGTTACTATTAAATCCTGGAGAATAAGAATGTCTATAATTAACATTTCATTGGTTGGACAAATTTTCCAATGGGTTTACTGGGTTGTTTGCCCATTGTTGGTTTGTAGAAGAATTGTTATTCTAATTAAAGTTAGGATGATTCTTCCAACCTGGGTTATAATAGTTTGAATAAGGATTGTTGGGTTTATTTTTAATAGCATTTATTGTCTCATAAGAATGTTGAGCATCCACAAATTGCCCAGAGGAATTCTCTTCCATCATAGTAGGTGTTGGAGAATAATTCATTCCATAATAATCTAATTTCTTTGATATTGCAGCAATCTGTGAAGCTAACATAAATATTGCATCAGAATCGTAGATACTAGCTACTCTTTT
>NW_018253325.1:8787-9852 GCF_001263595.1 Phalaenopsis equestris
ATTTTGGATAGAAAAGTGAATTTCATCTGCTGTAGGATTTGCATAATCTCGTAGAGGTCTAGGTTGATGTTCATTTTCTATTCCTTGATTGTTCACATTGTTTTCCATTGTATCAGCATTTCTAGGTTCTTTTCTTAGTTTTCTAATCCTCCTAAGTGTGCGCTCTAATTCTAAATCGTAGAGTATAAGATTTTTAAGTCCAAATTTACGCATACAATTTGAAATCAGTACTCAAATTCAATACACAGAAAAATAGTTAACTAAATATGAAAATAAGTTGTAATTCAAGTAAAAGTTTTCTAATAGTCCTAATTTGTCCGTTACTCTAATTATCATTTTTTTAATCTAATTTTTACTCCCCGACAATGGCGCCAAAAACTTGATAGCGACTTTATATATGCTCAAAAATACAAGAATTTGATACAACTGTTAGAAAATTTAAATCCTCGACAACAGTGCCAAAAACTTGACAACAGTTATATATTTGATAAAGATGTGTATAAATATTCAATAATCACAAAGTCACACTTATCAACGCAAGTACACGTATCACTAAAGTATCACAAGGCTTTAATGGAGTCCTGGATATCAATCTCACAGGGAGTAATATAAGAGGCTACGAACTTAAGAGTTAGAAAATCAATACTTAATCACAACAACATAGTTCAAATTGCATATTTGTCACTAATAGGAAATTTAAATAAAAATGTAATTTTAATAAACTCTCAATCAACTAATTCTACTAATAAAGTTTCTAATGTGAAGTTCAATATATAAGAAAGCATCCTTCTCCTTATCAAGAAATTTAAGTGAATGGATAAACTGTATCAGTTCAAATTGTATTGTGTAAAATAGGAGCATACCTATTCCTTACCCTTTGGACTAGGCATAAAGAACATTGACTAATCATATGCTTGGTTACTACTAATCCTATGCTTGGTTACTGAATCTTCGGCTAGGCTGGGAGGATAGCGACTCTCACTTTGGAGCTCTCACGTTCTCCTCGCTTGAGGGCTAACATCTACACTTCAGCGCCCAAACGATAGGACCGAATTGAGGATTTTA
>NW_018253325.1:10317-13992 GCF_001263595.1 Phalaenopsis equestris
GAAGAAATCTCTCACTTTCCTTCCACTCTTACAATCTCTCGAAGAATTCCTCACAACACTAACAACTCTCTACACTCTAATTGGCACCATAAAAAACAAAGACTCAGCATACACCCCCTTTTTTGGCCTCCAAATTGTTTCTTTTATAATTGTAGAAGAGTTTTCAAGAGTTGCCCAAGTGTCCCTTCAAAAGTCATCCACATTTAATGCATTTGTTGAGAGAACCGACGTGCTCACAGTCGGCGGCCTCAATGGCGTTGTCTGCGGTCTTCTAGAATATTTAATTTTGGACTCTCGAGAAAAACCCGCCGTCGGCGCCCAAGATCAAATCTTCTTATTTTGGTCCTTTTTGCTCCAACTTCGCTCTTTTTAACATTTTTTTGCTCCAATGACCATAATTCAATATACCTGCAATAAAAAATCAAAAATACCTTTCTTTAAAGTGCAAATCATCAAAATCAGTGTAGAATATGTAAAATAGAAATGAAAATCTCAAAAATATTTTCCTTTGGTCACTATACAGACAAAATGATTGAGATTCTATGCTGGGGCAACCAGAGTAAACATTGGATACATGAATTCGTCGATGTTAGACCAAGTGCTTCATGGGAGGTAACTCATGCTTATCTTTGTTATCTTTTTAGTTTGATTGTTGTTATCTTGGAATGGATAATAGTTAGATGTTGGACTTTGATCCGTGTTTGATGTGTAAGAGTGGATTGGATTAATGTTGTGAGGTAATTCTTTCTTCATGACTAGATTTGTATATGATTTCTGGTAGTAACAAGTTGACAAGTCTGTTGCGACTTAGTTCTCAATTAAAGTTGAGCATTACCTTGAAGCATGTAGAGTTTGGACTTAGATCACTCCATGTCGACTCTATTACCTCCTTTATCTGACTTTTTTTTCACTGAGTAAGGTCAAGAACTTACTTAGTGAACAACATTTGGATGAACTGTACTATTTTTATTTACCAGATTATGTATACCTTGGACTTAGAGTAACCCTAAAATTGTTAACACATGAGGGAATTCTAGTTCATGGGTGATAACCATATAAAGTCTTATAATACACAGACGTTATTAGTGTAGTTTCTTCTGTTAGAAATTGAAAGTAAGGAGGGGAAATGTGAGTAGAAGAGAGAACGAATTAAATGAATAAACCTCAGTCATTGTTTGTTTATGAATCAGTGAGTCTATGTATTGAAGTTTGTGTGTCTAGGTTTGTGAGTCAAGTTGAATGAGTCACTAGAGATGACAAAACTTATCTCAATATTTTAAACTTGTTAGCATCTAACAATTCTTATATAAAGTTTAAAATATGTTCTTGTTTAATCTTTAGTTTGTACTTGCTCTACTCTTTAAAATTCCTTTAAAGTTTTATGTCAAGCATGTTTAGGCTAGATTTACTTTCTACTACAATGTTCTACCATGTGTTACTTGTTAATATTTTGGTAGGATGTGCAGTAAATTGTAAAAAGTGATCTTTCTCTGCCACATATTTTTGCATTTCATTGTTACAAATGTTTGAGCTTAAGTTTGGGGGGAAAAGAAAAATGTTTCAAATTTATATCTAACATGTTTGCAAAAGTACTACAAATAAATTTGTATTTTAGTTCTAATGATTATTGTTATGTGGATTCATCTTAAGGATGTTAGAATTTTAAGTTTAGAAATGGAGTAGGAAAACTTAGTTGATATTATTGGTGAAAAGGGTGAACCTAGAGTTAAGGATATTTATTGGAGAGATTTGGAAAATGAATCACTATCATTAGTAGGAAAAACTGCATTCTTTTGAAAAATTAAGGATTCTTAGAATTTTTATTTTCAAACATTTAAGGCTCTCTTAGAAATTATTTTAATATATATACATCTTTTCAAGTGGAGGAAAGTAATAAGTTTTAACTTTTGAGGGGGAAAGTGGAATTCAAAATTATTTAAGGACTTCTCCGATATATTAATCCTCACATATAAAAAAAATAATAATGGATCAAAAAGATTCTAAAAAAGAAAAGAAAATGCAAAAACAAAAGTGAGGAGAAGCTTAAGGAGAGGTCCTAATACAAAATTGGTTCCACTTGAGTCTTTCTAGAGTAAGGAACTTAGAACAATCCTAAGCTTGCTTTTTATCCTTATATTTTTAAAAGTTATTTTTAAGAGAATTCTTAAGTCCAGAAAGTAAAGTTCATAGGATCCTAATTTTGAAAAATCTGCATTTATTTCTGAATTAGATAGGAAAACAAATTTCCAAGTTTGAAGATAAATATTTTAAACCCTGGGCTAGTTTGATTCACTAGAAGTTCTTCTAATTTGAACTATCACATTTTCAGAACAAAATTTTAGCAATTCTAAAGGATGGCCCATTAACTCTAATCTACATAAATTATTTTTAAAATGTAGTACTACTTGAGGACAAATAATGTTTAAGTTTAGGGATTTTGATACGCCTAAAAATATACCATTTTTCATGCTTTATTTTATAATGATATTTCACTTTAAAGGTATGTTTTATTGTGTTTTTGGTTGTAGATACAACAAAATGAAGAATTTGGAGTGATTGGAGCAAAAGGAACAAAAATGGACCAAATCGGAGCAAACCCAAGTAAATCGGGTCGAATCAGAGCACTCCGGAGCCATAGAGAACAAAACTGAGCATTTAAGTGCCTGTGCTTGTTGATGAAGCGCCCAAATATGGTGCTTAGTCACCAACAGATAAGAAGGAGGGCGCTTAAGCGCCCCAGAATTGGCGCTTAGGCGCTTAGGCGCCAAAGATGGTTTCCAACATATCTTTTAAAATATACATCGGATTTGGATGATTTTTGAAGCGTTGCTTCGTGTGTATCTTGGGGAATTTGTAAGAAATGAGAAAAGTGACTTTTTAGAAGAATTTAGGGTGGTTATATAGAGTTATGAAGAGTCACTTGAGGCACCTTTTGGAAGACTCATTGAATCTGGATATTTTTGAAGAGACACTTAAGCATCTCTTGAGAAATTATAAAAAAGGCTTAGAAATATTTTTAAAATAACTTTTGGACTCTTGAATTAATTTTAAGAGGAGAAGAAGGCTTGGAGAAGAAGAAGAAGGCTTGGGCGTGAGCCTCAAGTGGTGCGACAAGGTGAGAGAGAAAGAGAGAGAGTGAGAGATTTCTTCTTTTCTTTTCACTTTGTTCCTAGAGAGGATTGTAAGGAGATTGCTTTTGTTATACAAGGAGAGTTTGATTTACATCAGAGATAAGTATTTTCATTGTATTTTGATTTGAATTTATTACTTTTTTTGTATGGTTTCAAAGTCTTGTTCAATGAAAAATTCTTGTTGTTTCTCCATGTGTAGTGAGTAGTTTTCTTTACTCTTCCCTTTTGTAATGAATTCGTATGCAAATGTAGGATTTAGAATTGACTAGAGTGAGAATATATTATGATGATTTTACTTTTTTCTTCATTTATATGTAAAATTTATCAACTTGCACGTTGAAATCTGTTGTGAGAACATGTAAGATCCGAGATGTTATTGTCACAATCAACTGTGGTAGAATCACATGAGATTGGATGGATGAGAATGTAGCCCATATAGTTGAGTGCAAATAAATAGGAAAATAATCTTTAATGGGCGTAGAATTAGAAGAATTTAGAATGACAGGCTTAAGCCCCCTAATTTGGTCTATTATTTTAGGTTTTG
>NW_018253325.1:14023-33003 GCF_001263595.1 Phalaenopsis equestris
GTTTTGATGCGAGATGTTAGCCTCCAGGTGGAGGGATAAGAGGGAACTCTAGAGTGAGAGCTAGTATCTTCCCTACCTAGCCTGTCTTTTGAATTATTCAAACTTTAGATTAACTAATATTATTTATAGCATCTCTAGTAAGGGTAAATAATATAACTTCTTCTATTTTTCACAATCTCTCTCAGTACTTGTTTTACTTTTACACATGTCACTAATTTTATTTTATGAAGAAGAGTACTTTTAATATATTAAACCCCACCTTTTGATTTTCACTAAGTATTTTACTTTAGGAGTAGAAGTATTATTATAGTGATAATTATAGGATATAATCAAAATCAAACCTTTATAAACCTTCCAAGCTAAGGTGTGTTATTCTAGACTAGAACTTCTCTTGAAAGCCACCATAATTAACCTCAATCTCCGTGGGATAGATATTCGGGGCTTAATCAGAAAGTCCTATATTACTTGATAAGTATACGTATACTTGCGTAGAATCCCTAAAAATATAATTGATCAAGTTTGGGATCAAGTTTTTGATGCCATTACAGTAGATTAAAATCTTTAAGTAGTGGTGTCAACTTCATAAATCCTTACATATAAAAAATATCAGGATCAGCTACCAATATCAGGATCAACTATCACCTTAACCGCCGAAAACAACCAGCCCATAGGCGCCCACATTTGCCAGAACCCAAAATTAACTCCCCCTGACTTGGCTCAGCCTAATTAGATGCTTGAGCCTTTCTTCCCTCCACCTCAGTAAGCTTTAACAAAACTGAGCATTTAAGTGCCTGTGCTTGGTGATTAAGCGCCCAAATATGGTGCTTAGTCACCACCAGATAAGAAGGAGGGCGCTTGGCGCTTAGGCGCCAAAGATGGTTTCCAACATATCTTTTAAAATATACATCGGATTTGGATGATTTTTGAAGCGTTGCTTCGTGTGTATCTTGGGGAATTTGTAAGAAATGAGAAAAGTGACTTTTTAGAAGAATTTAGGGTGGTTATATAGAGTTATGAAGAGTCACTTGAGGCACCTTTTGGAAGACTCATTGAATCTGGATATTTTTGAAGAGACACTTAAGCATCTCTTGAGAAATTATAAAAAAGGCTTAGAAATATTTTTAAAATAACTTTTGGACTCTTGAATTAATTTTAAGAGGAGAAGAAGGCTTGGAGAAGAAGAAGAAGGCTTGGGCGTGAGCCTCAAGTGGTGCGACAAGGTGAGAGAGAAAGAGAGAGAGTGAGAGATTTCTTCTTTTCTTTTCACTTTGTTCCTAGAGAGGATTGTAAGGAGATTGCTTTTGTTATACAAGGAGAGTTTGATTTACATCAGAGATAAGTATTTTCATTGTATTTTGATTTGAATTTATTACTTTTTTTGTATGGTTTCAAAGTCTTGTTCAATGAAAAATTCTTGTTGTTTCTCCATGTGTAGTGAGTAGTTTTCTTTACTCTTCCCTTTTGTAATGAATTCGTATGCAAATGTAGGATTTAGAATTGACTAGAGTGAGAATATATTATGATGATTTTACTTTTTTCTTCATTTATATGTAAAATTTATCAACTTGCACGTTGAAATCTGTTGTGAGAACATGTAAGATCCGAGATGTTATTGTCACAATCAACTGTGGTAGAATCACATGAGATTGGATGGATGAGAATGTAGCCCATATAGTTGAGTGCAAATAAATAGGAAAATAATCTTTAATGGGTGTAGAATTAGAAGAATTTAGAATGACATGCTTAAGCCCCCTAATTTGGTCTATTATTTTAGTTTTTGATGCAAGATGTTAGCCTTCAGGTGGAGAGATAAGAGGAAACTCTAGAGTGAGAGCTAGTATCTTCCCTACCTAGCCTGTCTTTTGAATCTTCAGAATTATTCAAACTTTAGATTAACTAATATTATTTATAGCATCTCTAGTAAGGGTAAATAATATAACTTCTTCTATTTTTCACAATCTCTCTCAGTACTTGTTTTACTTTTACACATGTCACTAATTTGATTGAATGAGGAAGAATACTTTTAATATATTAAACCCCATTTTTTGATTTTCACTAAGTATTTTAGTTTAGGAGTAGAATTATTATTGTAGTTTTAATTGTAGGATATAATAAAAACCAAACCTTTAACGACCTTCCAAGCTAGGGCATGTTATTCTAGACTTGAACTTCTCTTGAAAGCCACCGTGATTAACCTCGATCTCCGTGGGATCGATATTTGTGGCTTAATAAAAAAGCTCTATATTACTTGATAATAATACATGTACTTGCGTAGAATCCCTACAAATAAAATTAAAATCTGACTTTGCTTGGGATCAAGTTTGGGATCAAGTTTTTGGTGCTATTATTGAGGAATAAAATCTTCAAGTAGTGGTGTCAACTTCATAAATCCTTGCACATAAAAAATATTGGAAGCTATTGTTGGGGATTAGAACGGTTGATTTTGACTTTTAGAAGAACTTTAGTTGAAGTAAATATGCTTAGACATAGAAAGTTGTGTAATCGTAAAAACTATTTTTGTGTGAAAAGTATTTTTTGTATGAAAAAGTATTGTGAAAAACTGTTTGTGTGAAAAATAAGGTGTTTGTGCAAATGCTTTGTTCTGTTGAATATATTTTTTTATTTTATTTATCTAGCTATTAATGTATTATTTATTGTGTTGTGTATGCGAAACAAAGGATCTGTAGGACTTGTGCATTATGATCTCGAATTAGAAAAAAAGAAATAAATCAAAAAATAGAAAGGACTTGAAAAATTAGAAATGGAAATGGAAAACATTTAAAATATTAACTTGAAAAATCATCATAAATCATTGAGGGGTTGTTTCCACACAAAACCTCCCTCTAAAATAGCCTCTAACATAGCTCTAGATCAACACCTCAAATCCACCTTGGTCGAAACCATACCTAGAAAATTCACCAGGGCTAGAGACTTCATCTGGAGATTCGTTGGGTCTACTCAAAGCGGACCATCTGATTGAGGCATCCCCTCTTAGACAAAGATATTGAATCTCAACCCAAATCTGAGCTTATTTTGATTCATTATACATATTTACTATATTTCATATAGAAAATACCATATGTACAGGTTCTTCTAGAATAGATGAAGGTTTAGAAACAAACCCCATGAAATTTGGTTGAGTCTAGACAAAGATCATAAGATTTTAGTGTGAATGGCTTACGGGTTAGGTCATTTGGTTCACTTGAGGATGATAAAGGAGAGCCATCTGATCGCAAGTTTATTTCATCAACGAAGGAGATCAAGCCGGACAAACTCTTGGTGCGTGAACTGCGGGCTGCGTGGCAGCTGAGGTGGATGGCAACAGTGAATCGAATAGCAGAGCGCCGTGTGCAAGTTTGGAGTCGTCGTAGGTTGAGTTGGCGCCACATGGATAAGTAGAAAAATATGGATTTTTTGAATTATTTTAAATGCCTAAACTTTAAAAATCCATATCTTTCTATAAAAAATCATAAAACTAAAAGAAAAATACTCGTTTGCTCAGTGAACAGAGGAGAATAATGAGGACTAAAAATAAAAATTATTTTCTTATTCCCTGATTTTTAATGAATTAAATACCCTCTGTGGTATTTCAATTCTCCATGACTAATAATTGCTCACCATGCCTTGAAATTTTGAGGGTTCATTCCTCATGACAGAGGCTATGTATTTTGATTTTTCCAAGAACAGAGGACATCTCTAGGCTTTTAGCCCTAATTTTCAAGCCAAGGTGACCATTTTGGCTATTTTAATTATATAAATCAAATATTATTTGAAAAATTATAGGAATAATTTTAAAAGATTTCCTATGGTCAGGAAAGTCTAGGAAAAATGTCATGATGTCTTGAATTATCTTGCTAATTTCTATATTTAATTAAATGTAAGTATCTTGTGTTAATTTTTGTAAACTATAGACTTATTAAAAATTTAAAAAACCAATCCCACATTGTTTATAAAAATCTTGTTTATCCACTATAAAAATTTAGAAATTATTTGATTAAGTTCAAGCATTAAAGTTGATTTTCTAAGGAACCTTGTATTTTGGTACAAAAAACAATTATATTAAACTAAATACACGGGAAAATTATGAAAAGTGATTTTCTGAGTTCCTTAGGATCAGAGGCACTTTGAAAAAATAAAAATTATTTTTTTAGAAAATACTTAATTTTTTAGCTTTATTTTGAATTTTAAAATGATTAAAAATAATTAAAAATATCAAAAATATCAAAACCTTTCAAAATATGCCTAATTGTCCTTTGATCACTTGGGACTCATTAAAATATTTTTCCTAATTTTCTTAAGTTAAAAATAAATTTTAAAAGGCTTAAAAGTGGATTTTCCTTATTCTCCACTTTATTTTGGAAAGTCAAATAAAGAAATTTCTAAAGAATCTTATTTTCTAAGCTTAAATAAATATTTAAATTAAATTAAATTTTGAGAAGTCCACATGTTCTCCTATGATATTATAATTACCTCATGGATATGACACTCTAAACCCTAAAACTCATTTGAGTTGTGTTTAGTGAGTTATGAGGTGAAGTGCCCTTAGGCTAAAATGGTCATTTTAGACTTTGGTGCCTTAATCAAAATTTATGATTAACCAAGGGAAAAATGGGTAATTTCGATCCTAATAAATATGTTTGGATGATTGAAATACAATGGGTTTAAAAGGTAGAAACTCACTCACCACCCTTGCACAATATCAACAAAACCATAATCCTTCTAATCTTCATGACTTGGAAATTAATTAAGATAAGATGATTTTTAAGTGATGGGCGTAAGTTAAAAAAATGACAATTTACTTTTCTTAGGCCCAAAGTTGAGGTTGATTTGACTATTTGATAAGAATACATATCACTTGAATCAAAAATCTTAATAATCACCATTTCATCTATCATGATTGTTAAAGGTTTAGTAGTGACCTAGGCTCAATGTCTAAACTCAATTGATCGGATTTAGAAGATAATATGATTGATGATTAACATCTTTAAACACTACAAGCCTGACGTTAATTGTGGGCACCGCAAACTTTAAATGACCTAAACTTACCTTAGGGGCACCCCCTCACATAACTTTAAAATAAAACATCAATTGATTGATTGAGTACCCTATCCTCAACATAATTAAATTATCAGGTTTCACTGAGCAACGGGGTAGTCACACTTTAACCTCAGTTGATTAATGGAACAATATAATAAGTCCAAAATGAACTCAGAATATTTCAAGAGATCTTCAAAATGTTCCAGGGTCATGCCTCTAGCATTTTGAAATCTATCGGACATTCTGAAGAGCAAATTGGACCTGCCATATTTTATTCAAAAATCATCGACTAGGATCTTTTAAGCTTCAATAAAATCATAACTTGGGATTTGGTAGCTAAACCTTGATCTACTCTTACAACTTAACTTCCTTGCAAAATTACATGAATATCTTGCAAGTACTAACCTTTCAAGCGGAGGAACAAGAAGAATCAGTAGGTACACTTTGAAATTAATGTTATTACCTTTCTGTACTTCTTGTCTTTAGCTTGCATGTTAAATAATGATGTCACCCTGCATGAAAACCAAAACTGTTAGGATAGCCACAAAACCAAAACCCAAAAATAAAATTAACCAAGTTAAAATTCACCGCTATAACATTCAAAATATAAGACTACTCAAAATTTAATCACAAACATCAAAAAACAAAACTTGCAAATAATAAATTAATATG
The DNA here is from genome assembly GCF_001263595.1 of Phalaenopsis equestris. Taxonomy (NCBI): domain Eukaryota; kingdom Viridiplantae; phylum Streptophyta; class Magnoliopsida; order Asparagales; family Orchidaceae; genus Phalaenopsis; species Phalaenopsis equestris. The sequence goes on from NW_018253325.1 coordinate 19,733, forward strand.
TCTCTATCAGATAATTGAGATTCCTTCAGAGCAGGTAACCTACGGTTAGAAACGATTCCCACAGTCTAAATGAAAGTATGAAACTCATTAAGTTGAGTTTAGTAAATTCATTTGGAGTAAGTGAATCCAAAAGAAAATAGTGGTGCTCGAATGAGGGAACTGTGGGATCCTAACCGGTGTCACTCTAATCAACTTTAACATGCCCCATAATATTTGAATGACCATAACCATATGAACATTTGATTTGACATTATAACCTGACACATTAGAAATCTTAAACTCATCATGACAAGGAACTTGAAGCTAGCATTGTGGGCGGCACGACCATCTTCATCAGCAAGAGGATCTACGACAACATATCTTTCCTTAGAATTAAGTAACAAGTCATAGGATTTTGAGGTTGTCTGCCTAGTGCAACATAAATCCTCACATTATCTTTAGGCCTTCTATATAGCTCTAATGCACAATTTAAGCCCAAACTTTTCTTAGAATTCCGAGGTTGTCGTATGCCACGACCTAAATCCTCATATCTTCCAAGCTATTTGTGTGATCATTTCACATAAATGTAAGCCCTAAACAAATAAAATTGCCAAGATGAAACATTAGAACAATTTCTCCTCAAAACCAAAGCCGAACAATAGGATAGCTTGGGAAGTCACCGAGGTTCTCCTCCAGATCCATGACCTCCCCTAATTCTACCTCCTTAGGATTCTACAATAAATGTTCCATATTTGAGTCATTCCCCTTTTACACTTCTTTTTCCGATCTCATTGAAAAGTCCTATCCTTTTGACCTCTTTGAAGATAATATTTCCTGATTTTTATCGAGAGTTTTCTTAGGTGACTTCAGTTATCTAAGATGTAATCAACTATAGGGCTTGCCCTTATAAGAAGCTTTTCCGAACCCAACTTAAAATAAACCTTATTTAATTCTTCGTATTAAATAAGGGAACTTGTCAGAAAATAAAATGATTTCATAGACCAAACGGATATCATATGTTTCTTAGTTTATTTGATCAAGTCTCACCCTCAAGTTTTGTGTCTATCTTTCAAGATAAATACAGAGTTTGAGGTATAGTGCTCTTTCATTTAAACTATGAAAAATATGGGGTCGTTTGATTTCATATTTTTCTAAACTATAAATAAATATATATATATATGGCAACTCCACAACCTAAATAGTACCGACAGCTTCTGGCGATTGCGCTGGGCAATAGTTTCTCCCTTCATATTAATCAGAAAAAAATTATTACTTAATTATTGTGCGTTGTAAAGTCAGTCCCGCACTGGGTCCTGAACTGCACCTTTTCTCTTTTGAGTTTGATTTGTTATTTTACAAATTAAATTAGATTGTGTCATGTTGCGCGTGCTTTTTAATTTTCCTTATATTAATTAAATCTTTCTACTTTCAAACTCTTTTTACTATGTTTTAAAATTTCCACAAATTAAATAAAGACTTATCCGGTTTACAAATCAACCTCTGTTAATTTCTAGTGCTCAAACTAAGATTATGAGGTTTTGGCCAAATAGCTAACCCTAGAGCCTTCTTTTTTTGAAGCTGCTATAGTGGCATTCCCAACGCTCACTTTTTCTTAGCAACCTGCCGACGAGCCGTGATGCCCGCAATGTCACTCATACCATCAAGTTCAGAGTAGGATTTGAAGATCTCGAGGTCATTCTCGGGAAAGCCTTGTTTGTCATAATGAAGGTCACTGCTCCAGAGGTTCAGGAACCATCTGCTGAGTTTAGCCTGAGCTACCTTTAGGACTTCCTTTCTCATAAGAAGGTCAAGACTACTGCCACTACGACACCTACCAATCCTGTTGTTCCCATTTTTGCTAAGGGGAAAGAAGTTATGAACGTTGACACGTTGACCCGACTGAGGGATTGGTTGTCCCACAGTCAGTATTTGAGATTGGATCCGGTTAGAGGACTGTACCGAGTTTGAGGACTGTACCGTTAACCCGAACCCAAAGAAGAAAGTGCAGCTGAAAGGTTCGGAAGGCTACTAAAGCCCAGATTTCTGAGAAAGTACCTGTTCATGAAATTCCTCACCAGGATGAGTCAGGATTATCAGACACCTATCCACTTCTGCAAGGGAGTAGGTTCCATATCTTAATGGATACTAATTGGTACGAAAGTATCCAAAAGATTGCTGCTACTTTACCATCACTCCATGGACAAAGTTGGGAGAAGAAGAAGCTTACTCCTATCACCAAAGTCAGTTCAATTTTTCAAAAACTAGCCGCCAAAGAAGTTTGTTCAATTGATGAGTTACTCAAATGAGTGGGGTGTGCAGTATCCCCGCACATGAAAAAAGAAATTTAAACGACGTCAAATCTACCAGACGATCTCAGAAATCAATTAAGCTTTGTCTGCTCGCATTCCTATCTAGTTTCGCTTGGGAAGTAGAATTGATACCACCATTGATACTAATGATTCTACTGCCATTATACTCACGAGCCATCAACCAGATAAGTCACGTCTGGGTCTGATAATTCTACCAATTTTAAGTCACAAGGATGTTCTTAAAGTTTTGAAAGATAAGAAGAAGAGGTTACCCAGTACTGTATCTAGTCTGCGCTATGGAAAGCATACTTCCCTTCGACATGCCGAAGTTTCACCTGTGATATCCCGTCTCAAGACATCACCGTCAAAGAAAAAGGTATGGGTACCCAAGGACACCATATCGATATGGTCCAGTAAGCCCACAGGGTAGGATCATAGAATGAAGCAAAGGTCCGAAGTATCCAGCATGGTCACAATGATTGTCAGCGAGATGGATGAGCAAGTGGAGGATGTCCAACAAAGTCCTCCAGATCTCAAAATATTACAAGAATCAATAATTGAAGAAAAGGTCGAAAAGCTGAGGTTCGAGATTTTTGAGTTGGCTCGAGAACATGGAGTTTCCATTGATGATGATGATGAAGATTTTGACTTCAATGAATAACTCGAGGAAGATTTCATGGATATTCATATCATCGAGACTAAAGCCACTGCATCTACGTATGACACTCAACCTCTCGTAGAAGAGAATGCCATAGATGAGCTGTGTAGGGTTGTTTTACTAAGGGATGAGCCAATCAACCAAATGGAGAAAAGAATGGAAGAGATGGCCACTGTTATGACCGCCATGGCCACACAATAAGGACAGTCACTAGCCTCTCTATAAGCCAATCAACCGAAGATTATACATATTACAGATGAAAGAAGAGAGGTCACCTCAACAAATATAAATTATCAACAAAAGAAAGATTCTCCATCAAGCGTCATGCCAGAAAAAAAATTTAAGCAAATGGTTGAATAAGTTCAGAAGGCCTTAGTCCAATCTAAGGGTGGTACATTGATTTTGAAGGGTAGACCTTACTCGAAGGAATTTGATGTCGTGCCCTACCCTTAGGGTTTTGTTTCATCAAACTTTAAGATATTTGACGTGACTAGAATTCTCAGACAACATATAGTACATTTTTTGCAGTTTTGAGCCAGTTGTGGTAATACAGGAGGAAACAAAGCTTGCTTTTTTGTCAGTTTGTCAGCAGTCTGATTGTCAGCAGCCTATCAAGGATCGCTTTTGATTGGTATGTTGAACTACCCAATAGATCAGTCAAGACATTCACTAAATTAGAACAATTATTCATGAAAAGATTTACAGGAGCGCATCACCATGTGTCTATTGTAGATCTCATAGTAGAGAAGCAGAAGCCCAACGAGACTTAGTGGACTACATTTTAAGGCGGAGAAACCTTAGCATGAAATGTGAACCACAACTACATGGACATGATGCGATTGAGATCTTACTCAAGAGCATCCATGGGCCACTAGCTTTATTGCTTAAGGGGCTCACCATTAAATCCTTTGAGAAGCTACTCAACAAAGCTAGCAATCTTCAAGAAGAAGTCAAACATATGGATTCTCATGAGAAGGCCGAGAAGTATAGGACGACCGAAGTATTTGAATGAAGTCTGGAACAGTGTCAACGGTCGATAAAGGAAAAGAGCCAATGAAGATACCTGTAGAAAGTTCTCTTCAGTAGTCATCACAGCATGTTCAATAATAGACACAACAGTATGGCCAGTCTAGCCAGTAACCGCATCAAGGAGGATCATACCGAACAAAGAACAAAAAAATCTCTATTGCGAAATGAAGGAAAGCGGTGTATTCCTTCGAAGATGAAGCCGTACCCAAAATATTCAGAAGTCTGATGAAGAAGCCCGAGTTCAGATTATCAAATCCAAAGAAACTTGAAGAGGTTGACAAGAAGGATCAACCAAATTATTGTCCCTATCACAGATTGCTCGGACACACCATAAAGGAATATTTTGTCTTCAAGGATTGGCTCGAGAGAAATCTTAAAGAAGAAAATATAACGATCCTGAAGAAATATTTAAAAGTACCTGAAAAAGGTTCTATAAATATGATTTCAGCTGAGCTAATCTCTCTGATTGACGCATATACTGGAAAAGACGGATGGAGAACAACTTGGAACAACTTCAAGAAAATACTGAACCAAATCCAGAATGCATCAGCACAAACTTCTTTTCAGAGTCTTCAGCCTACCAAGCTAGAGATGAAGATTCAGTCAGAAGATCTGTCACCGTCAAAGAAGAAGAAGAAGAAGAACACCACGAAGAATGATAATACGGGGGGTAGGATAGGGGCTTCCTCTGATAGATTATTTGTCTCAGATTTGGGGAAGAAAATCATTGAACCCCTGACCTTGTTTGATTTTCTTTTTGGCCCTCCGGGATCTTATGAATATAATGATATTGATTCAAACTACATTTTAAATATTTTTAGTAATAACGTAATCGATTGTGACCAATATAGCTTTGATCTCAATTCTCAAATTGATCCTCAAATCGTGCTCGAGTCTGATGAACTCGTTAACAAGACCGAAGAAGACATCGACTATGCTGATTATGATAGCACCGAGAGTAAGGAACCAATCCTCGAGCACCACGGTGCACCACTTGCCATCAACTTAGATCTTTTCGATAAAGAAGAAACACTGGAAGATTTTACAATGGTATCCAAGAAGAAGAATTTACAGAAGTAAACTTAAGGAGTGGGAAACTATTACCCCTGAGAATAGCTCTAGTAGATAAAAGAACGCAGATAGTCACACGAGAAGAGCTACCTCCACCTCCGCCAGTGGAGGAAACACATAACCAAGAGAAAATTAGAGGATTATATAAAGTTGATTATAATGTGCTAGCTCATCTTAGGAAGTTGTCGGCCAAATTAAGCATTTATATGCTCTAATCCTGTCATTGGAGATGAGAGAGTCTTTGGTTATAGCTTTTATTGACCCAAAGATTTGCTTACCTCAATTGGCCATCACATCCTTGGATGAAGTTTTTTCATTGAAAGAACAGTCTGGGGTAACCTTCACAGATTTAGAATTGCTGCTCGGTACCGCCGACCATAATCGTCCGCTCTACATCTCCGTCAACATTGGCAGATTTATGTCATCCAGTGGTAGATCCTGAAGCATCCCTTAACTTGATGAGCCTACACACATTGGCCTATTTGGACATTGATGCTCAGGAGCTTATGACAGATAAAATGATGCTGAGAGGATTCAACCAAAAGGCAGAAAGAGCCCTTGGATCGATAACATTGCTTACAGGAGCTTATGACAGATAAAATGATGCTGAGAGGATTCAACCAAAAGGCAGAAAGAGCCCTTGGATCAGTTACATTACTTATGAAGGTTGGAGAACTAGTAATAACCGCTAAATTCCATATTATCGATGCCGAGACCTCTTTCAATGCCCTACTGGGTTGACCATGGATTCACGAACACAACATGGTTCTGTCGTCTTACACCAGTGAATTAAGTACGATAAGGAAGGACAAGAACATTACAACAAGGAAGATTTACAACCTTTTTCAATTCATGAAGTTGGCATTCAGGAGAACGTCACTTACTATTCACCTTTAATGAAATCTATTTTCTCTCTTGAAGTTATGAAAAATCAAAGTGAAGATTCAGAAGTAGTACAATGGTAAGGCCATTCAACTCCGCTTCAGCAATCTTCCACTTCTCTTTTACGACAATTTGGTAGGAGTTCTTTTACTTCACGCACTCGAGGTCGAGGTTGGGGACATGGACGAGTAAGAACCTCTTTTAATTGTTGAATGGACTAGGCCGACCATCAACATTGAGGATGAAGAAAGTTTTGAGGATGAAATAATGATGACAAAACAGAATAAACCACAACACGAGGTATCCTTAGAAGTCATGGAGAAAAGCGAATATGAGACAAAATATGAGACAACGTATGATCGGATAAATCACTATGTGAACACCATGACCCTTACTCTGATTCTCCCTTAAAAGGCTCCCTCAAAAGGTTGAGAGTTTAGAGGTCAAGGAAGTCTGTACAGTGGTTCAAACCTGATCAAATTTTATCGTGCTTCTGCTTCTACTAATCTTTAAAATCATGTAAATTTGATTTAGGATCCTAATGAATTAATAAAATTACCTTTTGGTTACTTCTCACCTTGTGTACAAAAATTAACTCAATAGGGACATTTGCCAAAATAAATACCAAAAGATAAATTAGAACTTTTTTCAAAATTATGGGATGTTAAAAGTCGAACTCCTAACTTGAAAGAGGGTCTTGGATTTGGTACTATAGGATCAGTCATTGATTTAAGATTTTGTATGGTCGTTACACTAATGAATCAGAAGAGGATTGCATTGATGTGGAGGATGACTCTACCGATCAGCTGATAGAAGACGTTCTGCCAGAATTTCAAGAAGAAATCAAATCAACTATTGATAAACTGAAGGAAATTAACCTCGAGATGGAAGAGCAGCCCCGACCTACATTTATAAGTCTCTACTCAATGATGAAGAATCTTTATAATTGATCAAAATGTTAACAGAATTCAAGGATTGCTTTGCATGGAGTTATGATGAAATGCCAGGACAGTCAGCAGAAGTTGCAGTTCATAAACTCATGCCACTAAAACAAGCTCCGAGAAGAATGCACCTCGAGATAGAGCAGCAAGTCATTATCAAGGTGAAGAAATTAATAGACGCTAACTTCATGCAGGAGGAGCAATACCCCATATGGTTAGCTAACATTGTACCTGTCAAGAAGAAAAATGGATGAATTCGTGTATGTGCCGACTTCAGGGATTTGAACAATTCGTGTCCAAAGGATGAATTTCTATTGTCAAACCAGAAATTATGGTGGATATCACTTCAACACATGAAATTTTCTCTTTCATAGATGGATTGTTGGGATACAACCAAATCAAGTTGGCTCCCGAGGACGCAACACTTGCAGCATTCAGAATGCCGATTAAAATTCTCTGCTACACCACAGTGATGTCGTTTGGATTGAAGAATGCCAAAAAAACATACCAACGAGCTATGACGAAGATCTTTGACAACCTCATTCACAACCAAGTGGAATGCTAAATAGATGACTTGTTCATCAAAAGTAAATGAAAAATAGACCATTTTTAGGATTTGAGGATCATGTTCGAACGATTACGATAGTACAACCTTGAGATGAATCCCTTAAAGTGCACCTTCAGCGTTACCTCTAGAAAATTTCTAGGATTTCTTGTTCGTCATTGGGGAATTGAGATCTACCCGGATAAGATTAAAGTTACCGCGAAAATGCAAAAGCTTAAAACAACTACGTTTCTTACAAGGGAAGTTGGCATATCTGAGACGTTTTATTTCTAATCTCTTAGGTGGGTGTCAGCCCTTCTCAGTAGTAGTTAAAAAGGAGCCAAATTCATTTGGGAAGAGAAATGTCAGCGGGCTTTTGAGTACGTTAAGCAATATTTAATGATACCTCTTATTTAGGTAGGCTCTTATCCTAGAAAAACCTTTAATACTTTATACCGCGGCCTTAGATGACTCTCTTGGAGCCCTCTTAGCCCAAGTCAATGACGAGGATAAGGAAACTGCACTTTACTACTTGAGTTATCGTCTAATACCGACGGTCGACAGAGATAAGGTATCTGCTTATTGAGAAGCATTGTCTAGCTTTGATTTTTGCCACCCAAAAGCTTATACATTACTTGCTAGAAATTACATGCTTTCGCATAAGATTACCCCAATTTTGAAAGTTAATCTGTTGTAATATTTGATGACCTGACCAACACTCTCTAGACGTCTAGCAAGATGATCGATGATTTTGTTGTAATTTGATATAACTTTTGTTCCCGTCCATGCTATCAAGGGATATATTTTAACAGATTTTCACACTGCACACCCACTTCCAGCTGGGTCCCCTCTTAATAATGAATTAGTAGATGAATAAGTAATACAAATGGAATTCTCTAGTGCGCAACGCTGGGACATGTACTTCGACGGAGCTTCATCAGCCAGAAAAGATAAAGGATCATATACAATTATACCAGGTAAAGCAATAAAATGTTTGATTTTCATCACGCCAGATAAGGGTATGCTGAGATTCTCCTACCACCTGACAAAGCCATGCACCAACAACGAAGCAGAATATGAGCCTTAATAGAATTAGCAATCTCGATGGATATAACAGATATTGTTATCTATGGTGACTCACAACTTGTCATCCAATAAGTCATTGGACAATACAAGATTTTGAAACCAAGGCTAGCAAAATACTGATACGCCTAAAATATATAGTATTTTTAGACACATTTTTATACCTATTTTTGAGATATTGCGCTTTAATGGAGGGTATTTTTGTGTTTTTCTTTCAAGTACAGGTAAAAATGTGAAAAATGCTTAAAAGATTCCATTGACATCACAGTACAATGGAGACAGGTTTTGTCTTGATTCGACCTTGAAAATCTACACAAGCTCAAAAAATAAGAAGAAAAGATGATTGAGGTCGTTGATATCAACAAAGATTGGTGTAAGCCATTAATGGAATATTTGCAGACTGGAAAGCTGTTAGAGGATAAGTCAGCAACACACTACATCACAAGAAGGGCTATGTCGTATGCTTTAGTGGGTGATGTCCTCTACAGAAGATCATTTGATCAGATGTGGCTGCAATGTCTGAGCAGGGCCAAAACACAAAATATTGTCAAAAAAGTACAAGTTGGATTGTATGGCGCTCACCAGTCAGGGCCAAAGATGAAAGTAGAGATCAAGAGACTTGGATATTATTGGCCGGCAATGAAGTCTGACTGCATGGATACAACTAGAAGATGTCACCAGTGTCAGGTGCATGGGGCGGTCTTGCACCAACCTCCGAATGTGCTATACCTAACTGTTGCCTTGTGGCCATTCGAGTGTTGTGGCACGGACATAATAGGGTCCAATATACCTCCATACTCTAAGTGACACAGATTTATACTTGTCGCTACAGATTACTTTTCTAAATGGGCAAAGGCAAGATCGCTATGTCGTTATGAGAGACTACAACACAACACGTCCTTAAATTTTTCAAAAGCCAAATCATCTACCATTTCAGAGTTCTGCGCAAAATAATTTCTGACAATGGGACAACCTCAAAGAGCACTAAAATCAACAACTTTGTCAGACAACATGGGATAAACTAGAAATACTCTATAATTTACTATCTCATGGCAAATGGCTTAACTGAGGCCTTCAACAAGATACTGATACAGATTTTGAAGATGACATTTGACGAAAACAAAAGAGATTGACATAACAAACTGTTAGAAGCCTTGTCGACCTACCGGACAACGTTCAGGACTCCCAATCCGTGTACACCCTACATGCTCATATATGGGTCTGAGGCCGTATTACCGCTAGAAGTCCAAATGCCGTCTCTCCGAGTCACTATCGCCAATCAACTTACAACAGAAGAAAGTATAAAACTCAGACTTGAAGAATTGGAAAGTCTCAAAGGAAAATGACTAGAAGCACGACAACACTTGAAGCTTTACCAAGCAAAGATGGTACAAGCTCATGAAAAATTAGTCCGCCTAAGGTCATTCAAAATTGGTGATCTTGTACTTGTTCTCAAATGGCCTATTCTTGCACGTCGCAAGATAGGTGGAAAATTTGAGCCAACTTTGGAAGGACCATTTATCGTAGAAAAAGTCTACTCAGGAGGAGCCTACCAGTTGGTGGATTTCCAAAGCGAATGACCCATGTTGCCGATCAACAGGCAATACTTGAAGAGCTTGTGGGCCTACCAGACAACGTTTAGGACTCCCACTCCGTGTACACCCTACATGCTCATATATGGGTCTGAGGCCGTATTACCGCTAGAAGTCCAAATGCCGTCTCTCCGAGTCACTATCGCCAATCAACTTACAACAGAAGAAAGTATAAAACTCAGACTTGAAGAATTGGAAAGTCTCAAAGGAAAATGACTAGAAGCACGACAACACTTGAAGCTTTACCAAGCAAAGATGGTACAAGCTCATGAAAAATTAGTCCGCCTAAGGTCATTCAAAATTGGTGATCTTGTACTTGTTCTCAAATGGCCTATTCTTGCACGTCGCAAGATAGGTGGAAAATTTGAGCCAACTTTGGAAGGACCATTTATCGTAGAAAAAGTCTACTCAGGAGGAGCCTACCAGTTGGTGGATTTCCAAAGCGAATGACCCATGTTGCCGATCAACAGGCAATACTTGAAGACATACTATGCTACTTGACATTGCTTGAATTGAAATTTTGAAATTTTGATCGTTCTTGGGTTATTTATTTGGCCAAACGTCGGTGACCGGGTCCAACAATTTTGTAATAAAATTAACCTCAATAAAATGAAAATTTTTGAATTTACATACTTTGATTTTCTTCTTCCTACTTTTAAGTTTGATATTTTACTAAATTAAACAAAATATATACATAAATAAATGATCTTCTCACCAACATAAACTAAAATGTTTCCTAATAAATACTTTGTTTTGTTCTTGTTCCTGCTAAATTTCAGCACACTGATGTTTTTCCAATCATCTGAAGAGAAAATGTCAGGACGGAGGCTAATTTTTGCTTTCAAGGATGGCTGGAATCTAGCACTTAACGAGGAAAGGGCACCACAAGGTGGCATCATAAACTTTGACATGGATTTTGGTCAAGTCAATGTAGACTATGAAGATCTCTTAATGGACGTGGTCAGCTATCGAAAGAAAGAAGAGCTACCATCACTATTGGAGGTCAACACCAAGAAAGATTCCTCGCTGAAGGGAAAGAAATTGATAGTGCAGCAAGATCCGATGGAGGGGATTTGTCGCTTACCATCTATGATAACTTCACCGACTGGAGGCCTGGTCACTGTTAACGACGGGAGACTGGCAGATGCACAGTTACGAAAGACACAATACAGAAATGCCAATCGCTGAAAACATAGAGCTTTCCTGCATGAAGAAAGAAGGTGTCAGAAGGAGGCAGAAAACTTGCTTACCCTAATTCCTGAGGGGAAAATCTATGATCCATACATGAGAGAGACTTCCTCCAGCTTGCCTGCCATAGAGGATGTGTCCGAGTTCACTATAGAGCCGACGATACTAGAGGTTCCAGATGAGCTTTGTGTGGGTTGCCCAACATGCAACGCCGAGATTCCTACGTAGATACCAGCTACAAGGGCATTTTTGGAATGTCCGGACTGCAATGTCCTCCACCTAGAGTGTTACAGTACTCTGGAGGAGTATGCATCCATTGATAGTGGATTTCAGATCACTGATCACTTAATGGAGGAATCATACATTTTGCTAGATACAGAGACAACACCAATGTGGATTCCTGATACTGAAATGAGGGAGCATCCTCGACAGCTTCTGATCATCATCACGACAGAATACTACAAAATGAGCAAATTAAACAAAAGGGAATTTGAAGTTTATGATGAAGTTCAAGGAAGATTTATCAACATACTAGAAGGCTTGGAGCAGTACAACAGAGTCTTCTCTGAAAGTGAAGAAAGAAGCATTGTCTACTGTATATTCGACCTAAGGGAAAGGGGTCAAGTGAGTCTTCTAATGGAAGAGCCTATTTTGAACCACAGAAATGGATGCGTAGAAAAGGCAGAATCACCACAAAATGTGGTTGCTGTTATAATTGCACCAAAGACAAACGAGGGAATCCCTGGGGATTTTGAGAAAAGATAAGGTAGAGTTGTTACCTCATATGATAAAGTAGATGATCAAGAGGATGGTTCGATGGAGCATACTTCTAGCCGATTGCATTCCTAACAGCTGCATCATCAACATTTACGATAAAGGTGATTGCATTCCCTCGCATATAGACCATCATGATTTTGTGACACCTTTTTACACAGTCCCTTACATGAGTAAGAGCAATATCCTGTTCGGGAAAGAAATAAATGTCATTGGCTCTGTCGAGTTCAAAGGATCCATGGAGATTCTGCTACCAGTGGTTTCAGTACTGATTCTCAAAGGAAATGGAGCAGATATTGCCAAACACTGCATTCCAGGGGTACGACACCGCAGGGTGTCTATAACTTTCAGAAGGATGGATAACAGCAAGATGCCATATGGATTTTAACTAGATCCAGAGTTAGAGGAGCTACAACCTTACATGCTATAAGAGAGTTGCACATCTAAGCACATGCGAAGGGACTCTTGTCCTGGAGCATGACTTAGTAGGTTAGCTCGATCAGGAGCTCACTCCGTCGTGGATGGACAATCAGGGGATACCTTTTTGTACTGCTTTTTGACACAACAGATATGCTTAGCTTATGATATGTACCCAGCATGAGATATTTTCTGATGTACTCTAGATGCGTTCAGCATATTATACTTTTTGATGCTTCCGCCTATGTTCAATCTGTAACTCCTGTTTAAAGCAGATTAATGAAATCTCTTTCAGAATTTAGTCTGTTTGTTGAATTTCCCTTTTGTGCGATGGATAAAGAGCTGTAGAACCATAAGTTGGTTCCTGACCGACTTTTTGTAAATCGACAAATACAAGAATTTGATGACGCTACTTGAAGATTTAATTTCCAACAACGACGTCCAAAGACTTAATTGTGACTTTATAGATGTGTCAAATTTGATTAAGATGTATAAATATAATATTCAATAATGTTAAAGTCAAATTTGTAAACGCCAGTATACAAGTATACGTATCGCTTAAGTAATATAAGGCACTAATGGAGTCCTAGATATCGATCACATGTAGATTTTGATCCCAGAGGGAGTAGTTTAGAATTACGGACTAAGACTTTAGAAAAATAATATTTTAATCACAACAATGACGTTCAATTTTCTTATCTGTCACTAATAGACAATTGAAATAAATAAATAATTTTAATAACTAATAAATAACTAATGATATAAAGTAGGGTTTAATTGTGATATTCAATATATAAGAAAGCA
>NW_018253325.1:36717-36985 GCF_001263595.1 Phalaenopsis equestris
TAATCAAATTATAGAAAAATTCCAAAAATTACTTCAAGTATGTAAATCATGGCTTCCAATAGTAATTCTAAGAGTTCAACAATAAAATCCATGAGTCTCTTCCCAAATTTTCTTTACATTCCCAAATTTTTTGGATCTCCACAATGTGGGAGAAATTCATGGTGGAAATCAAATATTTTTAGCTTGGAGTGAAGCTCTTACCTAGAGATGATCGAATCCGGTGTTAAAAAGCTTTGAAATTGCCTCCTAATTTAAGATCTCTCAAGCC
>NW_018253326.1:0-948 GCF_001263595.1 Phalaenopsis equestris
ATGTACTAGTAATGCGAATAGCATGATGTACTTTTATCTTTTGAGATATATATACATGATATATTGTAAAAATGACTATATGAATCAGTAAAAAGATTTTACAACAGACAAATTAAATTTGCCAAATAAGTTTTCTCGATTTTTGAGATTCCTTGCTTGTGCAGTATGACCTCGTTCGGTCTACATCCCCACAAAATCACACATTTTTACATAATTCTCTTTTCTGTGATATCCCTATGGAATCACAAATATATGATATTTGCAAATAAATCTTGCAAATCTTTCTCAAAATAACATAAATTTCTACACATTAAACTTTTTGAAACACAGGATATTTTAAATCAGTCTGATAACTCTGATTTACTGTTTTAAGAAAAAAATTGATCTGATAATTTCAATCTTTACATCGAATCAGTTCGATACTTCTGATTCATAACTTTTCAAAAATTGATCTGATAATTTCAATTTTCTCATTGAATCAGTTTAATACTTCTGATTCAAAAATTGATCCAATAATTTAAATTTTCACTTTGAATCAGTTCGATACTTCTGATTCATAACTTTCAAAAATTGATTCGATAATTTCAATTTTCTTATTGAATCAGTTTAATACTTCGGATTCAAAAATTGATCTGATAATTTCAATCTTTACATTAAATCAGTTCGATACTTCTGATTCATAACTTTTTAAAATTGATCCGAGAATTTCAATTTTCACATCGAATCAGTTTAATACTTCTGATTCAAAAATTTATATGATAATTTCAATTTAAAATTGATCCGAGAATTTCAATCTTCTTATTGAATCAGTTCGATACTTCTAATTCATAACTTTTCAAAAAAATTGATCCAATAATTTTAATTTCTACATTAAATCAATTCAATACTTCTGATTTATGTTTTTCCCAAATTAATCAGATAATTTTCATTTTGAATTAGTCCGATATT
>NW_018253327.1:0-16740 GCF_001263595.1 Phalaenopsis equestris
TCTAGAGCTTCAGTAAATGAAATACTAATTGTAAGCTTCCTAAAAATTTCCAAAAATTTTAAAATTTGCTTATCCAACCATTGTTGTCAAAGCCTCTAAGGAAATGGAGGTGATGGTTTTTCCAAAAATCAACTTTAAGTGGATAAATATGTTTTTCTAAACCTTTCAGAGCATCCTCTTTTAGTTCTGTTCAATCACTTCTCTCTACTTCAGTCTCTTTTTGAACTCTACCTTCCACTTCTCTTCCACTTCTGAGTGGAACGGCTTTTACTTGCTCTTTGTTCTGATCTTTTGGATTTATTTCTATATTGCTAGGAAGTGTCCTTGGGTTTTATTACTTAATAAATTTTCTATTTGTTATAATTGGTTCTCAATATTTCTATTTGTAGCTCCTTGACTTTATAACTGCTTTCCCATTTGTAACACCACTTCTTCTATTGACAACTTCTTCTCCTTAAATTGTGAATTACTGTTAAAACCTAGAGGATAAGTAGGTCTATAAATATTATTCCCTTGGTTGTTTTGATCTCTCAATGGATTTACTTGATTGTTCCCCTATTGTTGATTATTACTACATGAAGTATTGCTCTAGTTAAATTTGGGATGTTTCTTCCAACCTGGGTTATAATAGTTTGAATATGGGTTATTCTGCTAATTATTTATGGCATTCAAAGTTTCTAATGTTGCTTGAGAATCTACCATTTAGCCTAATAAAATCTCTTCAATTAAGGAATTGGTTGAGAAAAATTCATTCCAAATTGTTCTAACTTCCTTGAAATTGTTGCAACTGGATTTGTTAACATGGAAAAAGCATCAATTTTGTGAATATTGGCTACTTTCTTAAGAATTACCCTTTCATAAGGCCACTGAAAATTATTTGTAGTCATTTCTTTAATTAAAGCATAAGCATCATGAAACAGTTTTGACATCAATAAACCACCAGCAGTGGCATCGATAATAGTTCTTTGAGATCCAGCTAATCCCTTATAAAAAGTTTGAATTATTAACCAATCTCGTATAGCATGGTGTGAAAACTTTCTTAAGAGTTCTTTAAATTGTTTGCATGCTTCATAAACAGATTCCCCTTCAAACTGATAAAAAGATGTAATGACATTTCTAAGCTTCGCAGTTTTTTATGGTGGAAAATATTTAGCAAGGAATTTCTGCACTAATCACTCCAAGTTCTGATAGAACTAGATGATAACGAATGTAATCATATCTTAGCCTTATCCCTCAGTGAGAAAGGAAATAATCTAAGTCTTATACCATCATTTAATACATGATCATATTTAAATGTATCACACAATTCTAGAAAATTAGCAAGATGTAAAGTTGGGTCTTCAATTGGTGCTCCCCCAAACTAATTATTTGATACAATTTAAATAATAGCAGATTTAAGCTCAAATGAATTAGCCACTAAAATGGGTTTTTGAATACTACAACAAAGTTCATCCACCATAATCTCTTAAAGGTCTAAACACTTCAACATTTTGAGTGTTTTGATTTATCATTTCTTGAAATTTTTCAGTAATTTTTTATTTTTTAATTTTTCTAATAATTCTTTCTAATACATAGTCATAAAGCACAAGTTCTGTGGAACCTGAATTATGCATATATTACTATAAAACAAATAAAATAATATAAATTAAAATAAAAATTAAAACACACATACAAGAACTTGATATAAAAACGACACTACAATATTCCTAAAATAAATCTTACAGTTTAAATAAAACTTTGTAAAAATAGAAATTTTTCTTTCTAAAAACTTTTTTTAAAATTTTTTATTTATTTATTTTTCGTATTTTCCCTGGCAACGGTGCCAAAAACTTGATCACAACCTTCTATATAGATGTAAAAAGTGATGTATGCCATTATATGTTTAATTTTCTTAATAGTTATTCTTAATTTGCAACAAAGCCAAACTTCATCTCAAGCAAAGGCTAGGTAATTTTTCAACTATGAAGCAAAGAAGAATACAATTATAATTTTAAATATGGGATATTATGCAAGTATATGTATTGTTATCAAGTAATATAAGAATTTTTTATTAAGTCCCAAATATCGAACCCACAAGGAAAATGACTATATGCTTTTTAGGAATTTATAAGTATTAGATGAAAAAAATCTACTTAGTAAAATATTCTTATTTAAACTTAAGATGTTAAAATAGCACTGCAAATTTGATTATTTTTGTATTTTTTTGGTTTATGAAAAAGAAACTAATTAACTTAACTAAATACTTGTGAGATGAAGGTGATATAAATAAAATATCTTTTTCTTTATCATGAATCAGTAATAAGTAAAGTAATTATGTTGTGGAAGTATTCTAAATATGTTGTGCCAAATAGGAGTAATAATATTCTTTACCCTTACTAGAGATGTTATAAAGATCATTGGCCAATCTATAGTTTGAATAGTTTTGAACACCGGCTAGGCAAGGAAGATACTAGTTCTCACTCTAGAGTTCCCTCTTCTCCCTCCACTTGGGGGCTAATATCTTGTATCAAAACCTAAAACTATAAATCAAATTGGGGGCTTTAGCCTGTCACTCTAAAGTCCTCCAATTCTACACACTTGAAAAGTTTATTTCCCTTTTTATTTGCACTCAACCCCATGAACTACATTCTCATCCATGAAATCAATATGTGATTCTAGCCATTTTTTGACTGAGACAATACCATCTCGGATCTTACATGTTCTCACAACAGGTATTAACATCTTAATTGACCAAATTAAGAAGTAAATGATGTGTAAGGTTTTAAATCATCACAACTTCTTCCAATAATGAAGCCTAATACTTCACACAACTTCCTTTCAACACTTAATCACTTATTATTTTAAGGAAAAAGATAACAGAAACTACTCAGAATCCATGGAGAAAACACAACCACATATGAGTTTAAAAGTAGAAATCATGCACACAAACAAGAAATCTAAATTAAAACAAGTGTAGTCAGAAAGATAAATGCTTATCTCAAATCTTCTCCACCAAATGTCTTGAATTTCCTTTAAATTCTCTTCCTTCACTTACAATACAAACTAACACTCAGGCGCTTAGCCTTTGGCTCTTAGGCGTCGGACTTGGGTTCTTAGGCGCCAGAGTTCATTTTTACACATTTCTTCATTTTTGCTCCAAATTTGACCCTTTTTCACTTATTTTAGCATTTTTCATTCATTTGATTGTACCTAATAGAAAAACACACAAATACCCTTTATTAAAGCGTACTATCTCAAAAATAGGTATAAAATATGTATAAAAACACTATATATTTTAGAAGTATCATCATGCCAGAAGGACATCTTGCCATCCCCAACATCCCAAAAGATAAAATTAGTGGTCATAGATCTAGCATGCACAATGGCTTTCCAAAGTTTAGAATCGCTAACCTTCCATGTGATAGTGGAGGGATGTGCATACATGAAATACTTGTGACACATGATTTGTGCCCATAGAGGGTTACCAACCCTAAATTTAAACGAGAGCTTGTACATATTATTATCAATAAATTACTAAAGAGTTTAAAAATCAAGTCCTTTAGAGAGACGAGGTTTACATGATTTGTTTCAATCAGTCCAAATCTTGCTAGTACCACCACCTGATCAAAGAAACTTATTAAAGAGTGTTTCAAGTGTTTTCTTAGTACCCTTATTAATCTTAAGGCCCTGCATAGCACACAAATGAATACTAGTAAGAAAACTTTTCAGCAAGGTTAGCCTATCACCATTAGATAAAAAAATATTTCTACAATCATGAAGTTTGGATTTGATTTTATTAACCAACTCATCCATTTGATTATGATTCCTCCTCTCCCTAAGAATATTAACCCTAAGGTATTTAATGGGGCCATGTGCTACTTGGCAACCAGTGAAGGTAGTAGCCCAGTTATCAATATTGCTATGAACTTATTTCCCAAACTATAAAGAACATTTAGCTTTATTGAAAAGTAAACCAAAGGTACACAGAAAGTCATTAAGTAAATGCATAATAATCTTTATAGGAAACTTACTCGCATTGGAAAAGAGAATAACATCATCATCATAAGCAATGTGGCTAACCAAAATTTTAGATTTATGGGAAAATTGGATATGGGGATGTTGAATTTGTAAACAATTTACTAGCCGAGAGAGATAATCAAAAGCAATGATGAAAGTAGTGGGCAAAAGAGGGTCTCCCTGCTTGATGTTTCTTTGTGCATAAAAGAAACCATACACTTTTCCATTAACTAAGACACTATAATGATTATCTTCCAACCATTTTTTAATAATTAAGCAAAAGTCACGATGGAACCCCTTAGCTCTTAAAATGTAAGAATGAAATCCCAGCTAATAGTGTCAAATGCCTTTTTCATGTCAAGTTTAAGTATCATATTGCCACCCCCTTCAAGTTTAAGAACCTTTTTGCCACATTATCAACCAAGACAGGTGTGTTAATGACTTGAGACTCCAATTGATCAACAGTTTGCTGAGCCTTCATAAGTTTTGTGTGGACATTACCAAAAATTTGAAAGTTCCATTTCTTTAAATGAGCAGCTAATTTCATGTGTAGTTGTGATAGGATAAACCAAGGGGTGCCAGCACCAACAAAATTCCACACCTATTGAATAAGAATTAAAAAATTATCATGAGTAGTCAAAATTTTAAAAATTTAAAACTAGAAGTGGAAGGTTTGACATTGAAATCCAAAATAAGTAAAATGAGATTATGATCAAAGGATGCATAATTTAAGTGTTAGACCCGAATAGTTGGATAGTAATTTAGAAAATGATGGTTGCCCAAAAATCAATCAAGTCTTTTGAGAGAGTAAACCCCTTCTTTAGGTGAAAGGAGGGATAGAATAGCCCAGAACAAAAAGCCCGGAATCAGAAAAATAATCATAAAATTGATTTACAAGCGCAGTGTCACATTGGCCACCCCCTTCTTTTCAGCTGGTTTCATGATCATGTTGAAATCTTCACCAACATTATCACATTGCCCATCATTGTTAGCTTATTCCACAACAAATATTTATCCTACAAGAGTGAGCTTATATAGATAAAAGTTGCTCGACCATGGAAATCCTACATCTTGAAATGGGTTAAAAGAAATTGCTCCTCATCATCTATAATTGTTAAAGTAACAATGTGCCTCCAAAAAGTCCAAGTCTTACTTTTTTTATTACAAAAGTGATGATATTGCTTAAAGTTTATTAGAATTCTATTCTTGTTAACTGATACAAGAGGCTCCAAAATAGCAAAAAGGGAAAGTTTGTAGGCCCTACAAAGATGTTTAAGTATATTAAGGAAGGCAGGATCAACCACTCCTCTAATGTTCCAAATCATTTTAGGGAGTCCTTTTCTAGCTACTAGAAGAGTAATGATAAGTGTGCAAAAAGGTGAGTTAACCATGAGATTCAATGATCAGAAAGTTACATTTAATATATCAAAATCAATGAACCATCCAACAAAGGGAAGAGATGATGAATGTTTCAGAATGGAACTTATCAATCATTTAACTAAAATCCATTTCAAGGAAAATTATGAAGATAAAATGAAACTATAAGAACCAGAGTATGAAGATGATGTTGATCAAAATGATAAAGTGACTGAAAAGATTAAGGATGATACAAATTATGTTCAAGAAAATTTTGAGCTATTGAACACTAGTGAAAATGGTAAATCTTTAAGTCGTTCAATTAAAAACCTCCTGAACTAGAGATGAAGGTTCTACCTATGAATTTAAAGTATGCTTTTTGAGGGAAGTCATCTACATTACCTGTTATAGTATGCTCAGACTTAACTAAAGATCAAGAGCAAAAATTAATGGAAACTTTAAAAAGTTATAAGAAAGCTTTTGGATAGACAATTGATGATATTAAAGGAATCAGTCCTTCCATTTGTATGCTCTAAATTTTAATGGAAGAGAATCATAAGTGAATGGCTGATCCTCAAAGTAGACTGATCACAATAAGAAAAGAAGTTGTAACGAAAGAAATTTAAATGTGGTTAGATGTTGGAATTATTTATCCTATCTCGGACAATGCTTGGGTTAGTTTGATCTACTGTGTTCCTAATAAAGGGGGAGTGATTGTATCTGTTAATGAAAGAAATCAATTCATTCTAACTCGACAAGTTACTGGGTGGTCAATCTGCATTGATTATAGAAAATTAATTCTCATCACAAGAAAAGATCACTTTCCATTACCTTTTCTAGATTGAATGTTAGATAGGCAAGAAGAGCACAAATATTTTTTCTTTTGGATGGATATACTGATTATCACTGAATTTTTATAGCTGCTGAAATCAAGAAAAGACCACATTTACTAGTCCTTATGAGACTTTTACTTTTAGACGATTGTCATTTGAGTTATGCAGTGCATATGCAACTCTTCAAAAGTGCATGATGTCCATTTTCTGTGACTTAATTGAGAATGGTGTTAAAGTTTTTATGGGTGTCTTTTCAGTGTTTGGTACATCATTTGAGTCATATTTAAATCATTTAGAAAAAAGACTAAAATGTTACGAAGAAATAAATTTAGTTCGTAATTGGGAAAAATGCCAATTTATGATTGTAGAAAGAATTGTACTTGGACATAAAATTTCTAAAAATGGTATGGAAGTAGATCCGACAAAAATTTAAGTTAATGTTAAACTACCTCCTCCAATACCTGTGAGAGGAGTTAGGGGTTTCTTAGGACATGTTGGTTTCTGCAAGCGATACGTTAAAGATTTTTTAAAAATCACTAAGCCACTGTGCCAACTTTTGGAAAAAATATGCTTTATTCAATTTTAATCAGGAGTGCCTAAATGCCTTTGAAATCTTAAAAGAAAATTAATCACCACACCTATTATTGTTTCACCAGATTGGGGGAGACCATTTGAGTTGATGTGTCATGCGAGTGATTATTCAATTGGGGTTATTTTAGGATAAAGTTATGATAAAATTTTCAAAGTAATTACTATGCTAGTAAGACTCTAAAAGAAGTTCCAATTAATAATACTACTACTGAAAAAGAGTTATTGGCAATAGTATATGTCTTTGATAAATTCAGACCTTATCTTAACGGAGCTAAATGTGTTGTGCATACAGATCACTCTGCTATTAAATATTTGATGCTACAGAAGGATGGAAAATCAAGGTTAATCAGATGTGTCCTTTTGATGCAAGAATTTGATTTTGAAGTAGTAGATATAAAGAAAACAGATAATAAAATAATTGATCATTTATCTAGACTAGAATAAGAAAATTTAGTTAATCTTGAAAATAAAATTAATGAACATTTTCCTGATGAAAAGTTATATATTGTAACTGAATAACATGTTCCATGGTATGCCGACATAGTTAATTATATAGTTAGTAGTATTTTACCCTATGATTTGACATACCCATAACATAAGAATTTTATGCATGATGTAAAATCTTAGTTTTAGGATGACCCATATTTATATAAATAATGTAAGGAAAAAATTATTCAGAGATGTATTCCTTTGGAACAAACTCAGAAAATTTTTAAAAAATTTCACAATTTTGGTTTTAGGGGACATTTTGGAATTGATAAAACAGCATGTAAGATGTTACAATATAAATTTTATTGGCCTACGATATTTAGAGATGTTAATACTTTTGTGAAAACATGAGATGGATGTCAGTGGATAGGCAATATTTCTAAAAGAAATGAAATGCCCCTCAATTTTACTTTAGAGGTTGAAATTTTTTCTGTTTGGGGTTTGGACTTTATGGGACCATTTATACCATCTTTCAGAATTAGATACATTTTAATTACAATGGAGTATGTTTCAAGGTGGATTGAAGCAGTAGCTTTACCTTACTGTGATGCTCAGAGCATTGCAAAAATTTTAAACTAAAATATTTTTAGTAGATTTAGGATGCCGAGAGCAATATTTACAGATGGGGGAAGTCATTTCAGGAATTGGAGGATTAAAACATTAGTTAGAAAATATGGTATTAAATATAGGATTGTCACTGCTTATCATCTTCAGACTAATGGTCTAGCAGAATTATACAACTATGAAATTAAAAGAATCTTGTAAAAGATAGTAAATCCTACTGAATGGGGCATTATAGGCTTATAGGGCGACATACAAAAATCCTATAGGAATGACCCCATATAAGATCATATTTTGAAAGGCTTGTCACTTTACTAGTATAATTGGAGTATAAAGCTTATTGGGCAATCAAAGAATATAATTATAATTTCAATGATGCTAGTGCAAAACAGCTATTGTAATAGAATGAGCTTGAGAATATAGAAAATGAGTCTTATAAGAATACAAAGATTTATAAAAAAAGATGAAATTATGGCATGATTAGAAGATTTTAAGAAAAGATTTTGAGCCTGGATAAGAAGCTTTTTATGTACAATACAAGATTAAAATTATTTTCTGAGAAACTTAGGCCCAGGTAGATAGGTTCATTCATTGTGGTAAAAGTCTATCCTTACGGTGTTGTGGATATCAAGGATCTGAAAAATGAGAGATTTTTTAAAGTAAATGGACATAGGCTGATACCTTACTTTGATCGAGTATGTCAATATATAATGAAATCCTGAAGTTGGGTCAACTAGAGTGAGCATTGGATACTTTGGGCTGACAAAGTTAAACCAAGCACTTTGTGGGAAGCAACCCATAGTTATTGAAGTGGAATGAGTCTAGTTTGTTGAGGTTTAATTTTATGTATTTGGTTGATTGTACGTTGTGTTTTAGAGTCGCATATGTGAAGTTATTACTTAAAATACTATAGTTCAAGATCTAAAGGAGGTTAGGGAGTGTATTTGCACCTAACTAGAACCAGTGTTTAGACATACATTGGTGCCAAGGAGCCAAGATCGGTGCTAGTATACAAAAAGCCTGGCGCTTAGGCTCCCAAATCTGGCGCCTAGGCGCCACAATTTTAAAACTACGAACAACTTTAAATTTTCAGTTTTCTGATAGGTTTTTCTTTTAAAAATTCCTAATTTAAAAGTTCCTAAAACCTTCATTTCACTCATTATTCATCATTTAGAGGGTTTGCGAGAGAGGAAAATCATTAAAATTCATCACATCTCAAGAATTCATGGATTGTAATGCTTTAAGGAGTTCCACTCATGGAGTTTTTTATCGGAAGAAGTTTGTAAGAAAGAATGCATAAGGGCTTCATGATAGAACTCTAGTAAATATGAAATTGATTAGAGAGAGAGTATTTATCATGCTAGAAGGTGACTGGAGGCAATCATTACGCAGAGGCGATGGTAAGTAGTTTGTTACACCACTACAGCCGCCACTGTTATTATATGTTGGTTTATGTTCAAGGTAAGTTAGTACCTTTTACTCCTTAAAGGATGAATGAGTTTCTCTTGGTGGATGATGTACCAATTTTGAGATTTTCTAACTTCACCCGGATCAAAGATAATTTGAATAAGATTTTCAAATTCCTAACAGACAACAAAGAACATTAGAAATTGAGAAGTGATTCCAAGGTTAGTTTCTCTCTTGCAAGGTTAAATTCATTATCTAAGCCTTGACACTTTTTCATTTATCTAAAATTACTTTCAACCACGAACATAAAGGAAGTAATGAAAGAAAGCGCAATCTATAATTATAGTGTTCAGACTATAAAACCTATAGATGTGGGGGCGCTTATTTATATATTTATCCTTGGAGCTCCACAAATTGAATCTATGACTGGGCTAGGACACCCTGCTATTATTTTCTCAATTTGTGGTCAAACCCATGTCCCTTATGAAAGTTGGGAGGTGCTTCTTCCCTGGAAGCCCATGGACCAGTATTCATGATGTGCGACAACATCGATCTTTATGTGATGCATGGAGGAATTTCTCATATGAATCAGTCTTCTCACCCTTCCACATCATCACGACTACATCATCACAACCTCGACGTGCAGATTGTTTGGCTTACACATTGTAGGAAATAAATAATATAAAGAAGGAGATGTCAGTGACTCACAATAGGATTAGTAACATTACCGATCATTTTGCTCATCTGGATTGGCAGATGAAACAGTAGTCAGATCATGTTGTTGTACTCTAGGATGCACAGGTCAAAATGTATAAGAAGAATCATTGGATGGAGGAGGATTCCAAGGAATGTTCACACTATCCCTTGTACAGCTTATACGTTCATCATTCACTTGGTGATATTAAATAACTGGATAGTGAGGTAGATGATAATATATAGTGGGATTTTATGTATTAGCTTTGATGTGTGCTTGTAGGCTTGCTGATATTTTTAGTATTCGTGTGCTTCGTAGTTGGTGTGTGAAATTAAAAGTCATATTTTAAAAGTTTTTTTTTGGTTTATCATGTGTGTTTGTATTTGGATTGGATTTATATTTGAATATAAGTGATTGTTGGTGTTTTTGAAAATTAGATGTTAGAAGAATTTTAATATGTTGAACTTAGATTATTAGGGTCGTAGTGCCTTGATGTGTGGTGCTTGTTGAATAAAAAAAGTTAAAATTATAAAAATGAAAAAAAAATTGTGCACTGGCGCTTAGGCGTCGAAACCTGGCGCCTAGGTTCCAGCAACTTGAGAACCTGGCGCTTAGGTGCAAGAACTTGGTGCCTAAGAGCTGGTTCAAATGAAGCGACGGTTCAGCCTTAAAATCCCAAATTTCAACCAAACCAACCCCTTCTTCTGGTTTTTACAAATTTGAACTTAGGGCTCTTCTAGGGCTGCTCCAATCTTGGATTCTAAAGTGATTTCTTGGCTTAGAATCCTTGAATTTGATCTCCTTAAGTTAAGAGCTTCACTTTAAAGCAAATTTTTTTTATTTTCGCCATGGATTCATCTCACATTGCTAAAGTGCCAAAATTTTCAAAATATGGAAGAAATGAGTGAAGAATACATGGTGGAAGGATTCTTACCTTAGAAAAATGTTGTTAGGAACTTAAGAGTATTATTTAGAATTTATTTTAATTTTTTTTATTTTTATAGATTATGGCTCCTACAACTAAGAGGGGGAAGGGAAAGGAAGTGTTCGACTGTAATAAATTCGTGAGCAGGAAGGCTCAAGACCGCTAGAACGAGTCTATTAAATCCCAAAAGTTGATTCAAGAACAAACTTTTCTATGTCCCGATGGTTTAGTAAAGAGTTTGATTGAACAGTGCCAATGGGAGAGCTTCTGCTACTTTTCAGCAGTAGCAGTGTTTTTTGTTGCAGGAAGTTCTATGCAAATCTCCCTGATGTCGTGGATGATTATGTTTATTGCAAGGAGAATATGGCATTCTTTGATCTAGCTCAGATTAATGCTTTTTATGGATTAAATGATGTGTGAGATTTATTATTTTCCACTTTTGTGCCTTCAGATGCTGAGTGGAATGAGATCATTACATTTCTGATGAAAGTAAATGTTGCTTGGAAAGTTCATAATTACCATAAGGTAAAATTTTCTTCTTTCAAGATCAATGCCCCTTCAAAAGCTTTACACTATTTTATTTTTGCTTAGCTCCTACCATTGAACCACCATAGCGAAGTCACTAAAGATAGGGTTGCTCTGAACTACTACATTCAGAAGCAAAAGCCTATTAATATTGATTCTTTGATTTATCGGAATATCACCATGATACACCAAAAATATATGCATTTTTAGACTCATATTTTATACTCATTTTTGGTGATATTGCACTTTAATGGAAGGTATTTTCTATGTTTTATTGCGGGTTATGTTTTATTGCAGGTTGTTGATTTTTAGGACTTGGAGCAATAAGGATGAAATTTGGAGTCAAAATAGAATTTATCAAAATTTCTTCAGTGCTGACGGCGCCAGACTGGGCACCGACGGTGCCATTTAATAGAAACTTAGGGTTTAATTATGTGCCCATTTAATAGAAACTTAGGATTTAATTATGGGCCTCTAGCACTGACGGCACCAGGATGGGCACCAACAGCGCCAGTGTCGATGGAAGCTCTGTTTCTAGAAGATTTGACAAATTTAGATGCTTTTTGAAGATCTTTTGGATGCACGTATTGGAGAACCGACCTAGGCTCTATTTAGGGCTAGAAATTGATCAGAAAAAAGGCCCCCTCTTTGCATCTCTTTGCGCTCCTCCACTCACTCAAATTTCCTCTTCGCACGCCTACACCCACTTACATCCTTCCACACCATTCCACTCCATTAGTTAGTTATTTTTTTTTATAGTTTTGAGTTTTTGTGGTGAGTTTAAGTGTGAATTCTTCTCTAAGATGTGTTGGAGAGGAAGAGAAGTGAGAGATTTCTTCTTCCTACATTTCCTAAGAGAGGCTACGAGGGATTTGCTTTGAGAAAGAGTTTCAGATCAGTTTTGTTTGTTTATTATTGTTATATGAACTTTCTTTTATATATGAAATTTGTGTTTTGTTGTATCTTTCTCCTGAAGTCTGAGTAGTTTCCTTTACCTTTCTATTTACTCTGATATGGTAAAAGGAAAAGATAATTTGGATGTGCCAATGTTAACATATAAAATAAATTGTGATGGTTTTTCAACTCCGCTCTTAATTTGCTTTTCGATCTAGCCAATTGAATTGTTAAAATATATTGTGAAACATGTGATCCTGGAAATGGAGTATGAGTTCTACAACAGAGTGAGAATCACATTTAAGTTCAAGAAGGAGTATTTCGTTCAACCAATTAAGTACAAATAAATAAGAAAATATACTTTGTTGGGTGTAGAATTAAAGATTTTTAGGGTGACATACTAAAATCCTTAATTCGATCTTAGTGTTTAAGAACTAAAGCGAGAGTTAGCCTTCAGGGGAAGGGAAGTGTGAGCTCTGGAGTGGGAGCTATAACACTAAATCAGGGTAGAGAATTAAAATTACTCCTATTTAGCACAATACATTTTTAAACCATTTATCTCAACTCATTTCACCAAAAACTCATTGTAGCGAGAAAGATGCTTTTTCAAATTAGAAAACTTCATCACATAAACATAGTTTAGTAGTTATTAATTTTAAAAACCTACTTTTAAATTTTGCTAATAGTAAATAATTTAGCTTTGATAATATCTTAAACTTTGAAAATTAGTGACAGTAATTTCATTTGATTTCTGTAAATTTTCTACTTAATTTATAATTTCAAATTTAAACCTTCCCCATGGGATCGATATTTGGGACTTAAAATGAAAGTATTACATTACTTGATAATGAAATGTATACTTGCATGAATCCCAACTTTAAGTGCTTAATATTATTATTCATAAAATACCACATCAAGTTTTTTGCACCGTTGTAAAGTGGAGTCAACTTTATAAATTTTACACAACTATGTTTTCTCGGGATCAAGTTTTTGGCACTGTTGCCGGGGAAGATAACACTAAATTAAACAGATTTGGTAAATTAGGAAATTTAGAGATAAAAATATAAAAATACAAAATATAGAAAAAATTATAAAATCCAAAAATATATAACTATATGTTTAAGTGTATTTTTAAGAAATTTTTTTCTTTGCTTATTATATTTATTTATGTGAAATATTAGATCTTAAGGTTTAGTACCTTACGATTCAAAATTAGAACAAAATATTAGAAAAATTCGAAAACAACAAAAAGAAATTAAAATTTTGAACAAAAAGGCGAATGACTTTGATAATAAAAAAAATGAAAATCGACAAAGACCTTTAAAAGATTATGCTAATCCAACAACAGATGAGTTTCACTTAACTTTTCAAAATCCTGTTGTTGCTGCTAATTCATTTAAGCTTAAACCTACTGTTATCCAAATAGTATAAAATAATTAGTTTGGAGGAACACCTATTGAAGATCCTAACTTACATCTTGCTAGTTTTCTTGAGATTTGTGCTACTTTTAAATATGACGGAGTATCTAATGATCTTGTTAGGCTTGAACTTTTCCTTTTTCATTAAGGGATAAAGCCAAAGCTTGGTTAAACTCCTTAGCACCTGGATCTATCAGAGCTTGGGGAGAACTATGACAAAATTTCTTGGCTAAATATTTTCCACCCTCGAAAACCTCTAAGCTTAGAAATGATATTACATCTTTTTGTCAGTTTGAAGGGGAGTCAATGTATAAAGCCTGGAAAAGATTTAAGGAACTCCTTAAAAAATGTCCACACCATGTTTTACCAGATTGGTTAATAATTCAAACTTCTTACAATGGATTAGTAGGATCACTTAGATCTATTAAAGATGATGTTGCTGGTGGATTTTTAATGTCAAGACCATTTGATGAAGCATACTCTTTAATTGAAGAAATAGCTAGTAATAATTTTTAATGGCCCTCTGAATGGGTAAATTCTAAGAGAGTAGCTAGTGTTCATGAATTTGATGCAATGTCTATTTTAGCATCTCAAATTACTGTTATATCAAAAAAGATTGATCAAATAAAAGTGAATTATTCTCAAATACCACCTGTATTGGAGGAAAATTCACTAGGATAGATAATTAATACTCAATCATCTTATGAAAATTTGAATGCTATTAATAATTAAAATAACAATCCCTATTCTAATTATTTCAACCTTGGATGGAAAAATCACCCTAATTTAAGTTGAAATAATTATAACAATTCAATGACCCCCTCAGGAAATTTAGATAACCAAGGAAATCCTAATTACCAACCTTATTTTCCTCCTGGTTTTAACTCTAACCCTAACCAACATTTTAAGGAAAAGAGGTTAACGATGGAAGAGGTAGTGTTGAATATGGTAAACCAAATACAAAATTAAAGTGTTGTTATTAAAAATATTGAAAATCAATTAGGACATATTGCTACTGCACTTAGTAACAGTCCTTCAGAAAATCTTCTAAGTCATGTGGAAGTTAACATAAAGATCAAAATAAACAACAAATTAAAGCAATTCAATTACAAAGTGAAAAAGAAGTTGAAACAAGGATCCAAAGAGAAACTGAAGTTGATGAAGAAAAGGAAGAAATGGAAAATGATCAACAAGAAAATGAACAAACAGACTTTCATCTTCATTTCCTTAACGACTAAAACAGAAGAATAAAGACAAACAATTTACAAAATTTTTGGAAATCCTTAAAAATTTAACGATAAATGTTCATTTCATTGAGACTTTGGAAAAAATGCCAAGTTATGTGAAATTTATGAAATATATACTAAATAAGAAATAGAAGTTTACAGATCATGAGACTGTTACACTTAGTGAAGAGTGTAGTGCTATTATCCTGAAAAAGCTTATTGAAAAGTTAAAGATCCTGGTAGTTTTACTATACCTTGTGAAATTGGTGAAAAGTTTTATGACAAAGAGTTATGTGATTTAGGAGTGAGTATCAATCTTATGCCTCTATCAATTTTTAAATGTTTAGATTTAGGAGAGATTTCCCCTACTACTATAACTCTTCAGTTAGCTGATCGATCAATCACTTATCCTAAAGGAGTTATAGAAGATGTATTAGTAAAAGTGGAAAAATTTATTTTCTCTGTTGACTTTATAATATTAGATATGGAGGAAGATAAGGAAATTCATATTATTTTAGGTGGAACTTTCCTAGCCACTAATCGTGTTATGATTCACGTGCAGAAGGGAGAGTTGACGATGAGAGCAAATGATCAGGATGTAACCTTCAATGTGTTAAAATCTATGAAATTCCCTTTTGCTTATGATGAAAATTAGTGTTGTAGGATGTATCTCATAGATCATCTGTCAAGTCTTCAATTTTGAGAGTGTTGTGAAGTTAAACCTAGGACAAATTTTAAAATTTAGATTTGTTGGAAAATGATAATAAAAATCTTATTCATTCAAGTATTAAACCTGTTAGATTTATTGGAAAATGATACTAGAAATCTTATTCCTTTAAGTATTAAATCACCTGAACTTGAACTGAAAATATTACCTGCCCATTTAAAAAATGTGTTTTTAGGAGAGTCATTTACATTACTTGTTATTGTATCTTTTGAATTATCTGAAAGTCAAGAAAAAAAATTAATAGAGATGTTGAACTATGAAAAAAAGGCTTTTGGATGGACTCTAGCAGATATTAAAGGAATTAGTCCTTCAATCTGTATGCACAAAATTTTATTAGATGAACAATATGAACCTAAAGCTGAGCCTCAGAGGAGATTAAACCACATAATGAAAGAAGTTGTTTGACAAGAAACTTTAAAATGGGTAGATGGTAGAATTATATATCTCATTTTAAACAATGCTTGGGTAAGCCCAATTCACGGTGTTCCAAAGATAGGAGGAGTGACCGTTGAAGTAAATGAGAAAAATAAATTAATTCCAATAAGACAAGTTACTGGTTGGCAAATTTGTATAGATTATAGAAAATTAAACTTGGCCGTCAGGAAAGACCACTTTCCTTTACCCTTTCTAGATCTACCCTTTCTAGACCAACTGTTGGATAGATTGGCTGGAAACAAATATTACTTGTTTCTTAGATGGATATATCGGTTATCATCAAAATATTCCTCCCGTAATATTCTCTTGAGGATCAAAACAAGATAGCATTTGTAAGCCCTTATGGAGCATTTGCTTTTTGTAGAATGTCTTTTGAACTATGCAATGCACGTGCAACATTTCAAAGATGTATGATGTCAATATTTAGTAATTTTATTGAGCATATAATAGAAGTATTTATGGATGATTTCTCTGTGTTCAGGACATCATTTAAATTATGATTAAATAATTTTAAAAAAGTTTTAGAATTATGTTAAAAAATTAACCTAGTACTAAATTGGGAAAAATCTCAATTTATGGTTGCAGGAGAAATTGTACTTGGGCATAAATTTCTGAAAATGGCATGGAAATAGATCTTGCAAAAATTCAAGTTATTGAAAAATT
>NW_018253327.1:16863-20278 GCF_001263595.1 Phalaenopsis equestris
TGATTTTAATGAGGAATGCATAAAAGCATTTGAATTATTGAAAGAAAAATTAATCACTGCACCTATAATAGTACCACCTGATTGAGAAAAACCCTTTGAAATAATGTGTGATGCTAGTGATTATGCTATTGAAGCTGTGTTAGGACAAAGACATAACAAAGTTTAGAAGGCACAATAAAATTTTTAAAGTAATATATTATGCTAGTAAAATTTTGAATGATGCACAAATTAACTACACTACTACTAAAAGAGAGTTATTAGCTATTGTCTATGCCTTTGATAAATTTAGACTTTATTTAATCGAAACTAAATGTATAGTGCATACAGATCATTTTGCTATTAAATACTTAATACAAAAAACAGATGCTAAACCAAGGTTAATTAGTTGGATACTTCTATTGTAAGAGTTTGATTTTTCTGTAATTGATAGAAAGGGAAATGAAAATCAAACAGCTGGTCATTTGTCTAGACTAGAAAAATAAATATTAACTAATTTTGCAAATAAAATTTTAGAAAATTTCCCTGATGAACAATTATACAATATTGATATAATGAATATACCATGGTATGCCGATATAGTAAATTATATTGTAAGTGATATTCAACCACCACATGTTAAGAATCAACAATTAAAGAAATTTACTTGTGATTCAAAATTCTATTTTTGGGATGACCCATATTTCTATAAACAATATAAAGATCTAATTATTAGGAGGTGTGTGCCTTATGAAGAAACTCAACAAATAATTGAAAGATGTCATAATTTTGAATTTAGAGGACAGTTTAGAACAAATAGAACTACGCATAAAATTTTATAAGCTGGATTTTATTGGTCTACTCTTTCTAGAGATGTTAATGAATATATTAAAACATGCGATCGATGTCAGCGAGTAGAAAATAATTCTAGAAGAAATGAAATGCCTCTAAATTACACATTGTAGTTTGAAATTTTTGATGTATGGGGATTAGATTTTATGGGACCATTTATGTCTTTATTTGAAAATTTATATATATTACTTGCTGTTGATTATATGTTCAAATGGATTGAAGCTATTACCGTACCTAGATGGGATGCTCAGAGTGTTTCTAAATTTTTAAATAAAAATATTTTTACGTGATAGGGAATATCAAGAGTAATTATTACGGATGGAGGATCCCATTTCACAAATAAGAGAATCTCAAAATTAATTAAAAAAAGATGATATTGTGCATAGATTCTCTACTGCTTTTATCCTCAGACCATCAGTCTAGCAAAGATATTAAATCATGAAATAAAATGAATTTTAAAAAAATCTGTAAACCTCTATAAATTAGATTGGTCTACTAGATTAGATACTGCATTATGGGCATACAGAACTATTTATAAAACTTCTATAGGCATGTCCTCATTTAAACTTATTTTTTGAAGAACATACCACTTACCAGTAGAATTGGAGCATAAAACAGTTTAGGCTATTAAAGAATTTAATTTTAATCCATGCTAGAGACTGCAACTCCATGAACTTGAGTAGATTAGAAATGAAGCATATGATAATGCAAAAATCTATAAGATGAAAATAAAAATATGGCATGATCGGAAGGTTATAAAAAAAATTGAACCTGGACAAGAAGTTCTATTATATAATAGTAGATTCAACAGGAAAACTGAAATGGTTAGGACCATTTAAAGCGATTAAAGTCTATCATTATGGAACTCTTGTTATTAAGGATACTAAAACTGTAAAGATATTTAAAGTTAATGGGCGTCGATTGAAATGTTATTATGAAGGACACATACTCCAATATAAAGAAGTTTTAATGTTAAGTCAACCCAACTAAACCAATGGTATGTCGGGTTGGTGACGTTTAAACGAAACGCTTTATGGGAGGCAACCCATATATGAATCTATATGTCTTTATATTACTATTTTGTTAATAAGAGTGTTTATGTATTAGGAAATAAGAGTATTTTTAAAGTCCTACACAAATTTATATATCATAAATTAAAATAAATATTGGTATTGGAGGAAAATTTGGAATCGAATTGAACAAAAAAATTTCAGATGTGAATTTGGCCTCTGGCACTGACGGCGCCCAACTAAATGACCATGGCGCCGACAGCGCCATCAGGAGCGCCGACGGTGTCCCAAGTATTTTCACGTGCTAAATGGTTATGGAAGACTTTGACGGGATTTTACTCCATAAAAATTTTCGAGAGGTGTTTTTAAATTTCTAAAAAACAACTTGGACGTCTAGAAACTTCCTAATTTCAAATTTCATGGCTTCCAACTCTAGAAATACTTCATGGTATGGAGTTTTCAATAGAAGAAAGTTTATCAATTTTGACGCACAGAGATTATAAGACAAAGTCATCATAAAGAAGAGACTTATTAAGGCGTGAGTCTTTATCAAACATGGAGTAAGTAATCCAAGTTCACAGATCGAGAAAATCATTGTATGGAGACGTTAAGAAGTTCTGTGCTACACTACCGCTGCAGTTGTAGTAACCATAATAAAAGAGTTTTATGCCAACCTACATGGAATTACCCAAGGAGTTGTCTTCGTTCGAGATAAGGTTGTACCATTTACTCTGGCTCAGACTAATGATTTGTATATGATAGAAAACATTCCAATCTGTCATTATATAAGTTTTATCTCAATGAAAGATATGATGCAAGAAGTATATAATTTTCTGACGGATGAACAAGATAATTGGGAAATTGGAGATGAGGGATACGTTAGTTTCTCTATTTCGCTGCTTAGCCCAATTTCAAAATAATGGAATTTCTTCATATCTGCAAAACTACTGCCTACCATGAAAGTGTCATTCTAAACTATTGCATTCAAATGGAAAAACCCATTGATATAGGGTCAATTATTTTCAAATCTGTTATGGGTATTATCATGAATAGGCCAGTATATGGACTTGGGCATCCTTCTACAATTTTCCTACTTTGCAGTCAATATTAAGTTCCATATGAAAGTTGGAAAAAAGTTTTACTACCTTGGGAGCCCATGATTCCTATTGATGAAAATTACATAGGAAATGTAAATGAAGCATTAGATTGTATTTTGGATCATTCATCACATGCTTCAACATCATTGATGCCACCAGCAGTTGGAAGTTCAATATCTTTGGAGAAGAGAATGACAAAATTAGAAAGAGAACTTTAGAGTATTACGAATGCAATAGAAAATCTTAACTACTTTTTTAATCACTAAGATTGGAGAATGAAGGGGAACTTTGATCATACAGGAACAGTTGAAGCAAGATTGGTACAGATGTTCAAGAAAAATGGATGGATTGATGAAAATTTGATTGCGACCCTTATATAATTTATATGTCCATTACAAGTCTTTGGGAGATATTAGAGAACGAGAAAGTACTGAAGAAGGGGTATATTAATTGAAAAAGTTGGACTCTCTACTATTTTAA
>NW_018253328.1:0-1539 GCF_001263595.1 Phalaenopsis equestris
TTCTATGGTGCGACCCGACCCGAGCCCGGCCCGAAACACCTGAAAATTAAATCGCACGCTTCACTAAAATATCAGATCAACGGAAAGCTAAACGTCGCCCGAGCCCACAGAGCACCTCATTCAATCGGCAATCGTTTAGGGTTTTTTACTCAGAAAAGCTGAGGGTTTTTGTTGTTCGTCAGTCGAAGTAAAATCGTGATTGCTCCTTACCAGGATGGAATCCGAGCCCATGCTGATGGAAACCAAAAAGTGCCTGAGAGAATGGAGACTGAAGAGCAGTTGATAATGGAGAATGAAGAGGAATCGACAATGGAGACTGATAAACACAAGAAAAACGAAGTAAATGGCGTAAGAAGAAGGAAATTCAAGAGGGTTCATCCAGATAAATTTTATTTTGCTGGTTCTACTTTCATTGACCAAAATGTTAATAGAGTGTAGAAATTCATCTATATAGTATTGGAGTAATTTTTTAGTAGTATTTGAGTAACAATCACTCAGGTATTTAGTTCAGAGTGGCTGTTTTCGGGTAATATTTTAGCAGTATTTTAACAGTATTTAAGTAATATTTGAGTAATAGTTTAGCTCATACTTGCTATTTTTGAGTAACAAATCACAAGTTTATCCAATATTACCATAATAATATCAGAATAACACTGGAATAGAACCTGAATTTTAATAATAATACCAAACCAACACTAATGAAATATTACCTGAATATTACCTAAATAATACCAAACTAAATAACACTAATATTTGGAGTAGTATTTTAGTAGTATTTGAGTAATATTTGAGTAGTATTTTAGCTTATACTTGTTGTTTTTTAGCACCAAATCACAATTTCACCCAATATTATCATAATAATATTAGAATAACACCGGAATAAA
This sequence comes from Phalaenopsis equestris, assembly GCF_001263595.1. Classification (NCBI taxonomy): domain Eukaryota; kingdom Viridiplantae; phylum Streptophyta; class Magnoliopsida; order Asparagales; family Orchidaceae; genus Phalaenopsis; species Phalaenopsis equestris. The sequence continues at coordinate 885 of NW_018253328.1, forward strand.
ACCTGAATTTTAATAATAATACCAAACCAACACTAATGAAATATTACCTGAATATTACCTAAATAATACCAAACTAAATAACACTAATATTTGAAGTAGTATTTTAGTAGTATTTTAGTAATATTTGAGTAGTATTTTAGCTTATACTTGTTGTTTTTTAGCAACAAATCACAATTTCACCCAATATTATCATAATAATATTAGAATAACACCGGAATAAAACCTGAATTTTAATAATAATACCAAATCAACACTATTGAAATATTACTTGAATATTACCCAAATAATACCAAACTAACACTACTTAACACTACCTAAATATTACCAAAATATTTCCCAAGTAATACCTGAAGAAGATTAAATAAAGCCTGAAATTCATTTATACAACTAAAATAATACCAGAATAATATCTAAATAATACTATAATAATTCTATTTATACTACCTGAATATACCTAATATTATTTTGCATTATTTTTTTTAATGTTGGTTTGTGAACCCAAGGTCCATGAGCTGTAGATGTCAGTCGTCCGTAGTGAGAGATGTGCTCGATAAAATCAGGCTTGAGATATCTGAAGACATCATGAATGAGCTGAAAATGATGAATGTTGATCAATTTTTTGCTCTTCCACCTTATCCCCAAGACAATGTCCTGA
>NW_018253328.1:1792-9649 GCF_001263595.1 Phalaenopsis equestris
GACCTTTGGGATATATAAATGATTTTTTTTTTCTAACGGTTAGTATCTAGCATAAATGTCAAAAAATATTTATTTTATTTGTGCAAAGCTGAATATGACTTTTCTTTTACACAGCTCTGGTTTTATGAGCACACTTCTTTGATTACTCCTGCCATTCCTGAGGTCAGACCTCGAATGTTGAAGTGTTCAACAAATGTAAGCTGGAACTCATCACAGATTGATATAGCCTTTAAGAGGCTGAATATTGAACAGGCAAGTTACATTTAGTTGTTATTAAAAAATAAAATCTTATGTTTATTTGAGAGTTTTAATGATTAAAGCGTTTCTTTTTTAAATAAATTTCATGTTCATGATCATTTTTTGGATCTGAAAGAGGATGAGCTCAATCTGCTCTTAAATCTAGATGAAGGATTACCTAGTCCAGTTCCAACACTGGAATTCCAAGGCAGACCAGAGGCAACTGTATCATTTGATATGGGGTCAGTTGTTTCCGGCGACATTACCCCGGAGACAATGTACACCACAATGAATAAAAACAAGGAATCAATAATTGAGCTGCTAGAAGGCTAAGAGAAATGGTTCACTGAATTTCAGAGAACCCTGAATACAATAAATGTTGGAGTGTCGAGTTTGCAGGGGCAAATGTCAGTGTTATAAAATAAGATTGATAAATATGAAGATATTTTAATTGATAAAGGCGAAAAGGTGGGAGTAGATGATGCCCAACCAACCTCCCCTCATTTCGAAAGTCCTCATGATGCTATATATAATGAGTTCGACATTGAGGAAGTCCTCCAATCGTTTCATGTTGTCAATGTGGTATTTGGAAAAAAAAAATTTATACATTGTTTTATATCATCTAAATTACCTATGTATTTCAAATGTTATACAGAACTTTATTTTGTTAGCCTCTTCCAACGGACTCCCAGATAAATTATCTTGGCAGATCCATGTTATCAACCGAAACACAGCTAGTGATTGATCAAATTATGCCAAAATACACGAATATGTGAGTAATCTTTATATTTTATAATGCATTGCTTTTGTCTTAGATGAAAGGCTCACAAAGATTTTGTGTTATTCTGCAAGGATGGTATTATGTTACACATTAGAAACATTTTTATAGATCGCAGGGCAATAGAAGAGTTATTGTGCAAAGACATGATTGTAAATGACCATGTTGACGCCCAAGTCGGCGACATTACCCCGGAGACAATGTACACCACAATGAATAAAAACAAGGAATCAATAATTGAGCTGCTAGAAGGCTAAGAGAAATGGTTCACTGAATTTCAGAGAACCCTGAATACAATAAATGTTGGAGTGTCGAGTTTGCAGGGGCAAATGTCAGTGTTATAAAATAAGATTGATAAATATGAAGATATTTTAATTGATAAAGGCGAAAAGGTGGGAGTAGATGATGCCCAACCAACCTCCCCTCATTTCGAAAGTCCTCATGATGCTATATATAATGAGTTCGACATTGAGGAAGTCCTCCAATCGTTTCATGTTGTCAATGTGGTATTTGGAAAAAAAAAATTTATACATTGTTTTATATCATCTAAATTACCTATGTATTTCAAATGTTATACAGAACTTTATTTTGTTAGCCTCTTCCAACGGACTCCCAGATAAATTATCTTGGCAGATCCATGTTATCAACCGAAACACAGCTAGTGATTGATCAAATTATGCCAAAATACACGAATATGTGAGTAATCTTTATATTTTATAATGCATTGCTTTTGTCTTAGATGAAAGGCTCACAAAGATTTTGTGTTATTCTGCAAGGATGGTATTATGTTACACATTAGAAACATTTTTATAGATCGCAGGGCAATAGAAGAGTTATTGTGCAAAGACATGATTGTAAATGACCATGTTGACGCCCAAGTCATGATTTTAGACAGAAAGAGTAACGCTTCTCCATCCTTTCTCAGGCCTTATATTTATATATTATCGTTATATTGGGTAATCATTGATTAAGTATATTTAAAATTTAAATAACTATATGAATATATTATAAGTTTGTAATCTTATGTAGAGTTATCATAAAATGGGTAACACCGCAAGATTTCTGAGTCATATCACGAGGAAGGCAGTTAAAGGAGCTGATATTATTATGATTACTTTTTTGAACAACCAACACTGGTATTGTTTGTTGCGGATTTAGAGGATAAGAAGTGGAAAATTTATGACTTATTACCCAACCAGATGCACAAAACGTGTGCAAGGGCCTTGTAAGTATACTTTCAGTCCATGCAATTTCGGTATACTCATGCAATTTCACCAGTTTAGTCCATGCACTGATCAATATTAAACTTTGCAAGTCAAAAATTTTAAAGTAGATGCTGGAGATTCTTTTAGGGCTAAACCCAGGACATGACAAATGTCAATAGTTAAACTTGTTCCAGTACAAACCAATAGTATTGATTGTGGGATGTTTGTTTGTAAATTTATCAAAAAATTAGGAAAGAGTTACAGAAGTGATTGGAGTGGAGACTGGGATTGGCAGGCAGAGATGCCAAGATTTAGGGCAGAGCTTGCTCATGAAAATTTTTTGTGGGTATTGTCTATGCGAAAATAGATTTATTGATGTCATGACTGTTATTTTACATTTGTTATCATCGTATTCTTGTAATATTATGGTTGTATTCTCATTCCTGGTGTGTTTGATGTCATGGTTGTTATTTTACCTTTGTTATCGTCGTATTTTTGTAATATTATCGTAATATTCTGGTTGTATTCTCATTCCTAATGTTTTTGATGTCATGGCTGTTATTTTATCTCTGGTATCGTCGTATTCTTGTAATATAGTAATATTATGGCTGTATTATTCCTGATGTGTTTGATGTCATAGCTGTTATTTTACCTCTGTTATCGTCGTATTATTGCAATATTATTATAATGTTATTGTTGTATTCTCATTACTTATGTTTTTGATGTCATGACTTTTATTTTCTCTGTTATCGTCGTATTCTTGTAATATTATAGTAATATAATGATTGTATTACGAGAATATTTTGGTAATATTTTGATAATACTCAACACAGGCTATAATAAACAAGCAAAATATTTGACTGATACATAGATTATAAGGTTTTGTTGCTTCTTATTTCACACATTTTATCACGAAATATATAAAAAAGCTTAATATTATAAATATGTCATCGGAATAACCAAGATACGACCGCGCAGTGAAGAATACAGCAAAAGAATAAGCAAAAGAATATTCCAATCAAACCTGAAAATATTCTTTAACGAGCGTTGTTATATCCTGGTTGTATTACAGTAATATTTTGGTAATATTCATGACAAGCTATTTAACGAAGGCTTTAAAAAACAAACAAAATATTTTATTCAAACATATATTATTGTTGTTGTATTTAGACAATATTATTATAATTATAAGGTTTTATTGCTTCTTATTTCACACATTTTATGACGAAATATATAAAATAACTTAATATTATAAATATATCATCAGAACACCAAGATACGACCGCGGAGTGGAGAATAGAGCAAAGAAATATTCCAATCAAATTGAAAAATATTTCTTAGCGAGCGATGTTATATCCTGGTTGTATTACGGTAATATTCTAGTATTATTTTGGTAATATTCAAGACATGCTATTCAACGAAGGCTTTAAAAAACAAGCAAAATATTTTATTCAAACCTATATTATTATTTTCGTATTTAAACAATATTATTATAATTATAAGATTTTATTGCTTCTTATTTCACACATTTTATGACGAAATATATAAAATAACTTAATATTATAAATATATCATCAGAACAACCAAGATACGACCGCGAAGTGGAGAATACAACAAAGGAATATTCTAATCAAACCGAAAAATATTCCTTAGCGAGAAGCGCTGTTATATCCTGATTGTATTACGATAATATTCTGGTAATATTTTGATAATATTCAAGACAGGATATTCAAGGAACTTTAAAAAACAAGCAAAATATTTTATTCAAATCTATATTATTGTTGTTGTATTTAGACAGTATTATTATAATTATAAGGTTTTATTACTTCTTATTTCACACATTTTATGACGAAATATATAAAACAACTTAATATTATAAATATATCATCAGAACAATCAAGATACGACCACGGAATGGAGAATACAGCAAAGGAATATTCCAAATAAATTGAAAAATATTCCTTAGCAAGCGTTGTTATAACCTTGTTGTATTACTGTAATATTCTGGTAATATTCAAGACAGACTATTCAACGAAGGCTTTAAAAAACAAGCAAAATATTATATTCAAACCTATATTATTGTTATCGTATTTAGACAATATTATTATAATTATAAGGTTTTATTGCTTCTTATTTCACATATTTTATGACGAAATATATTAAACAACTTAATATTATAAATATATCATCAGAACAACCAAGATACGACCGCAGAGTGGAGAATACAATAAATGAATATTTCAATCAAACTGGTAAATATTCTTTAGCAAGCGTTGTTATATCCTGATTGTATTACGATAATATTCTGGTAATATTTTGATAATATTCAAGACAGGATATTCAAGGAAGACTTTAAAAAATAAGCAAAATATTTTATTCAAACCAATATTATTGTTGTCGTATTTAGACAATATTATTATAATAATAAGGTTTTATTGCTTCTTATTTCACACATTTTATGATGAAATATATAAAACAACTTAATATTATAAATATATCATCGGAACAACCAAGATTCGATCGTGGAGTGGAGAATACAGCAAAGAAATATTCCAATCAAACCGGAAAATATTCCTTAGTGATTACTGTTATATCCTGGTTGTATTAGGGTAATATTCAACGCAGGCTATCTTATACCACTTGTATCTGCATCAATATTATCAAAATATCAAGGTTTAGATTTAACACTGCATCAAAATAACACTGCATCAAAATGCATCAAAAATTGTTGTTTGTAATATTAACCGAAGTCTATAATAAACTGGTAAAATATCAAACAAGATTAGTACTGCAGAAATTACATTAATTCCATAATAACAAACAATAACGTTCATTCGTTGCAGTTTCTTGGTATTTCACAGATCATTTAGGTCCATAAATAAGCTCATACATGTGTCTGTAGGCAGTGATGCAGGCAATTTCTCCTGCTTTTGGGCAATTAAAAAATGAATGTAAGTCAATAAGTATAATCTTATAATCATAATTAGTTCACAAATTACAAAGTGTTTCAAATTAAGTTATGTACCTGACTATATCAATTCGACATTGTAAACAGGTTTGGGTCGGATGGATGAAATGTATCTTGACTTGAGCCAACATCTTTGTCCTTTCCTGTAATACAATGCTTCATGTTAGGGAGTTGTAAAATAACATGTAGAAAGACATGTTTATTAGTACTGTTGGTAAAACTTACTTTTTACTCTCCTATTCTTCTCCCAAAAGTCTTTTAACATTGTATTAGATATTTATTTTAGTTGCATCTTAGTTGGGTCGTTCAAATTGTGTTGCATATTCAGTGTCTTTTTGTTCTTTGACCTTGGCATTTCTCGGTGGTCTCTCCCATTCAGTATGATCTCTAATTCAATTGTTAGTTTCTTTAATGTCTCTAGGACGTTTTTCTCAGCAAGTTCATTACCTTGCATTAATATACTGATCCGATATGCAGATTTATGAACGTGTGTTTGATATATGAGTCCACCGGAGCAACTTGGTGACATTTACGAATCTTTCAGATGTTTATACCCATAGCTGTTATATATATCCCTATTTGCATGAACAGACCACCGCAACAATAAATATATATTCTCATGACTAAGCACCCTTAGAGAGTGAGAACATAATAAACCCATCATTTCAATTTTTTTTGCAACTGCAAGTAATTTTAGAATTACTTTTATCGACTTTAACAATCCAGGGTCTACCTGTGTGTTTACTATCTAAGTTTCTGATGTAAAATTCGGAATCTTTGGTGGTTGAGCACTCCACAACAAGTCCACACAAACCATGTAGTAACTCTACTTCAAATATTGAATATAACTTCCTCGTATAAACTAAAGCACCTTGCCTCAACACAAAACTATTTTTTACAGCGGGAACAATTGCAGCTGTTCACATTTAAAATCTTCATCCTTCTCTTTTCTTCGCCAAGATTTCATAACATTTTCAAGATCCAAGAAACTTTTAGTGAGGGTGCTTGTTGGCTTGGAGGCATTATGACAGATGTTATTCGTGGACTCACTTCTTTGGGTTGAAAGGATCCTCATCCCAAATATTTTCTTATTGAATGTTGTTGACCACTTATGTCTGATATTGTACAAACTATTCAACCAAGCATTGTCATGTAGATTTCCTAGCTGAATCATTGTCCACCAGCTTTCTTCAAACTCCTTCTTGGAGTTGCATCTACCCATGCATTTATAAAAAAGCTCATTGACCTTCTTGGTGCTCACACCACAATGGACTTTTGAAGACAATTTCTTGTAAATATGTCATTGGCATAATCTATGTCTGGCGTGCGGATGACACTCTTCAATGGCTCTATCCATTGTTTGATCCTGGTCAATGAATATTGATATCGGATGCTTGATCCATTATCCGGATAAATGATTTAAATAACCACTTGAATAAGTGAACTGTTTCATCTGATAAAAAACCAACTCCAAATAGAACATTTTGTCAGTGGTGATTCACACCGACAATAGGAGCACAACATAAATTGTATTTATTTAGTCTATAACTTGTATCAAATATTATGACATCCCCAAAGCAATCGTAATCGAGCCTGGATATCCCATCACTCCAAAAGAAATTCAACAAACTACCAGACTCATCAATTTAGATGTCCCATGCAAACATTGTATCCTCAGCTTGCCTCTCAGCGAACAATCGTAGAAGAGAATTAGCGTCCTCATGTTCAATTTTATTTTTTCTCTCTTTGTATGAAATTATAAGCATCCCTCTTCGTGCAATCTAGATTTTTCACACCCCCGAATTCTGTAGCTAGAAAACTAAATGCATCACTTGTTCTAATTCGTGATTGTGTCATCGATCTCAGCACTATGACTCATCTTTCTACTGGAATGCAATATTTTTTTGTCACCGTCCGCCGCCAAATGATGGTTATGACTCTCTATAAATTTCTTAACCAACCAGGTACCTTCGACATCGACAACATATCGAATCATGGCTGGACAACCATTCCTTGTGTCCCCTCTTTTGTACTTCACTGTCACATTGTTATTCAATTCTTTCTTGAAACCAGCTTTACCAAAAATGAAATCCTTTGTCTTAATCATTTTAGAGTTTGGTCAAAAACCAACGTGGTCATTCCGCACAGTAAATCCAATTTGGTGTGCATATGCACAATATTGTTCATAGGCTTCCTTCTCATTATGAACCACTATTTTAAGCATGCTTTCCGCAATTGGATTAATGCACACAATTACAGGCTCGGAGAACTGCAAATTTTAATATATCACCATTAGAATGACAAAAGTAATGCCTAAACAAAACCAATTCATAAATCCAATAAGACTGATGAAATAATGCAAAAATAATACTATAATACATAATACCACCATAATAATACAAAAATAATATCATAATAGCACAAATGTAGTTCAGAGCCAATAATACAATAATAATATCATAATACAACCATAATAACACGGAAATAACACCAAAATAACACTTATTACAATAACAACAGAACACCAGTAAAATCATTAATTAGATCCAATAGCACTAGTATAACCCCATGATAAAAATAATAATGAAAATGTACAGTTCAAAGCGACTATCTTATTTTTGTGTTATTATGGTATTATTATGGTAATATTAAGATAATATAAGTGATTT
>NW_018253329.1:0-269 GCF_001263595.1 Phalaenopsis equestris
CTTAGCCTTATCCCTCGGTGAAAAAGGAAAAAGTCCAAGTCTAACAACAACTTTTGAGACTCTGTCATATTTAAAAGTAGCACACTGTTCTAAAAAACTAGCGAGGTGTAAGTTCGGATCTTCATTTGGTGTACCTCTAAATTGATTGTTTTGTACCATTTGGATAATAATAGGTTTAAGCTCAAATGAATTAGGAGCTACATCAGGATTTTGGATAGATAAGTGAATTTCATCTGCTGTAGGATTTGCATAATCTCTTAAGGGTCTAG
>NW_018253329.1:365-1492 GCF_001263595.1 Phalaenopsis equestris
CTAACAGTGCGTTCTAATTTCGAATCGTAGGGTATAAGATTTTCAGGTCCAAATTTACGCATACAATTTGAAATTTGTACTCAGTAATATAATTAACTAAATATAAATATAAAAATAAGTTGCAATTTAAGTAAAATTTTTCTAATAATCCTAATTTGTTCATTACTCTGATCATAATTTTACTCACTCTCTCCCCGACAACGGTGCCAAAAACTTGACTGCGACTTTATATAAGCAATAAAATATAAGATAAATATGGACGTATTAAATTTTCAATAATTGTAAAGTAACACTTATCAACGCAAGTATACGCATCGCTCAAGTAATATAGGGCTCTAATGGAGTCGTAGATATTGATCGCACAGGGAGTAGTTTAGAATTACTGATTAAGACCTTAGAAAAATAATACTTTAAACACAACAATGACATTCAATTTGCTTTTCTGTCACTAATAGGCAATTGAAATAAATAGATAATTTTAATAACTAATAAAAAACTAATGATATAAAGTAGGGTTTAATTGTGATATTCAATATACAAGAAGACATCCTTCTCCTTGTCAAGAAATTATAGTGAATGGATAAAATGAATTAGTTCAATTTATATTGCGTCAAATAAGAGCATACTTATTCTTTACCCTTTGGTCCAGGCATAAAGAACATTGACTAATCCTATGCTTGTTTATTGAATCTGCGGCTAGGCTGGGAGGATACCGGCTCTCACTTCGGAGCTCCCACATTCCCCTCACCTGAGGGCTAACATCTACACTTCAACACCCAAACGATAGAACATAATTGGGGATTCGAGTCTGTCACTCTAAATTCTCCAATTCTATGCACGATAATAATATTTCCCTATTTATTTGCACCCAACTTCCAAGGGCTTTGACCTTCTTGAATCTTTGATGTAATCTTCACTCTAGTTGTAAAACTCAACATATTTTAACAAATTAATTGGTCAGATTGAAAGTAAATTAAGATCGAAGTGAAAAGATCATCACAATTTCTTAAACATTTTCATGGCTTCGCCAATTCAAATCACCATTTTACAAATCTCAAGACAAGGATAAAGACAGAGAAAACTACTCAGAACTCATGGGGAAAACACAACAAAACTCGGAATTCATA
>NW_018253329.1:1724-9332 GCF_001263595.1 Phalaenopsis equestris
TCCGCGGCCTCGAGGTCACCGTCGGCGGGCTTCTGAAGAATTTTGTCCTGTAGTCTCGGGAAAAACTCATCGTCGGCGGGGTTGAGGGTGCCGTCTGCGGCCTAGTTCAAATCTTCACATTTTGATCCTTTTCGCTCCAAATTCGCTCCTTTTTGTATCTTTTTGCTCCAATGACCCTAATTCATCATTCCTACAACAAAACATCAAAAATACATTTCTTTAAAGTGCAATATCATTAAAAATAGTATAGAATAGGTATGAAAATCTCAACATATTTTCCTTTGGTCTACAGATGATCATCTGATTGAAATCAAGGAATAGGGACTCTCGCTGGGGATCGGAGAGTGAATTTTGAGTTATGAAATTTCAAGTATTTATAAAGGATGGGAATCAATTTGTAAGTGCTGACCCTGAGGTGGGAATTGAAATTTGGGTATCAATCTTGAAATAAGAATCTGATGCCCTAATCCCTTTAGGGTGGTCTTAAGATTGATTTCAAAAGATGAGAATAGGATGCCTTGAATTAATCGAAGGGATTATTCCCTCAACCTCAAAATATCATTGAATTTGATTCGAAAGATTAAGATAGGAGGGGTTCCTAAAGCATCACAGAATCAGATATAAAATCCTCAACCTCTAGTATATCCTAGGATTTGATTTGGAAGATTGCGGTAGGATGAGAACCTAAAGCAACGCTGTATCGAATATGAAATCTTCAACCTCTAGAATTTGATTTGAAAGATTACAGTAGGATGAGAACCTAAAATAATGCAGAATCAGATGTAGAATCCTAAACCTCTAGATTTAATTTAAAAGATTACAATAAGATGAGCTCCTAAAGCAACGCGGTATCAGATATAAAATCTTCAACCTCTAGATTTGATTTGAAATTTGATTTGAAATATAGATTTGATTTGAAATATTGCAATAGGATGAGAACCTAAAGCAACATAGAATCAGATGTAGAATCCTCAACCTCTTGATTCGATTTGAAATATTGTGATAGGATGAGATCCTAAAGCAATGCGGAATCGAATGTAGAATCCTCAACCTCTAAATTTGATTTGAAAGATTGTGATAGGATGAGAACCTAAAGTAATGCAGAATCGGATGTAGAATCCTCAACCTCTAGATTTGATTTGAAAGATTGCGATAGGTTGAGAACCTAATGCAATGCAGAATCGAATGTAGAAACTTCAACCTCTATATTTGATTTGAAAGATTACAATAGGATGAGAACTTAAAGCAACGCAGAATCGGATGTAGAATCATCAACCTCTAGATTTGATTTGAAAGATTGCGATAGGATGAGAACCTAAAGCAACACGGAATCGGATGTAGAATCCTCAACCTTTATATTTGATTTGAAAGATTGTGATAAGATGAGAACCTAAAGCAATGCAAAATCCGATATAGCTCTAAATTTAATTTGAAAGATTGTGTTAGGATGAGAACCTAAAGAAACGCAAAATCGGATGTAGAATTCTCAACCTCTAGATTTGATTTAAAAGATTGCGAAAGGATGAGAACCTAAAGCAATGCAGAACCAGATGTATAATCCTCAACCTCTAGATTTTATTTGAAAGATTGCGATAAGATGATAAACTAAAGCAAAACGGAATCAAATATAGAATTATCAACCTCTAGATGTGATTTGAAAGATTACAGTAGGATGAGAACCTAAAGAAACATGAAATTGGATGTAGAAACCTCAACCTCTAGATTTGATTTGAAAGATTGCGATACGATGAGAACCTAAAGCAGCACAGAATCGGATGTAGAATCCTCAACCTCTAGATTTGATTTGAAATATTGTGATAGTATGAGAAAAAAGGAGAATCGGTTGTAGAATCCTCAACCTCTAGAATTTGATTTGAAAGATTGCGATAAGATGAGAACCTAAAGCAACGCGGAATCGGATGTAGAATCCTTAATCTCTAGATTTGATTTGAAAGATTGCAATAGGATGAGAACCTAAAGAAACACAGAATCAAATGTAGAATCCTCAACCTCTAGATTTGATTTGAAAGATAGCAATAGGATGAGAAACTAAATCAACGCGGAATCAGATGTAGAATTTTCAACCTCTAGAATTTGATTTGAAAGATTGCGATAGGATGAGAACCTAAAGCAACGCGGAATCAGATGTAGAATCTTAAACCTATAAAATTTGATTTGAAAGATTGAAATAGGATGAGAACCTAAATCAATGCGGAATCAAATGTAGAATCTTCAACCACTAGAATTTAATTTAAGAGATTGCAATAGGATGAGAACCTAAAGCAACGCAGAATCAGATGTAGAATCTTCAACCTATAGAATTTGATTTGAAAGATTGCAATATGATGAGAACCTAAAGCAACACAAAATCGGATGTAGAATCTTCAACCTCTAAAATTTGATTTGAAAGATTGCAATAAGATGAGAACCTAAATCATTGTGGAATCAGATGTAGAATCCTCAACCTCTAGAATATCATGTGAATCATTTCTATGCAATGCGGAATTGGATATGAAATCCTCATCCTTTAAAATATAGTGTTTTGAATTTGTGGTAAACTAGTAGAATTTATGAAGATTGACATTGGTGAGGAAAAATTGGGACCTCGAACTCAAAGAACTGAAATTTTGCTAGGTTCAATTTATGCCAAGATTGATGAAGAATTTTGCTGAGATCTAGCTCATGCAGGGAATATGAAGAGTTTTTCTGAGATTTGTATATGCAGAAATCATGAAAATTTTGCAAAGTGCGGAGAATGTCTGTATAAGTTTGTACAGTGCAGAATTTTATTGAAATGTATGTGTAGAGGCTCACAAAAATTACGAGGTACAAAATTTTGTTTCAATGTTGATTTTGCGTTTATTTTAGGATTTGAACCCAGTTTCAGACAGGCGTAACATCTGAGCTTCTAAGAATGAGTCTGTCTTTGAAACACGGGGTACAATATTTCTTGAAGTAATGTCCACTGACTAAATATAAGTATTAGAGCATAATCCACTCTTTAAGGTGCTATCAAAATTATATTCTTTCAAGTACCTATAAAGATGTGTCCTATCTAAGGAAACCACAACTGAAGAGGCCACAAGTTCATAGCTCCATTTGTAGCAGTCATCATTTTATTTGTTGCAGATTCTGTAAAGGTTGTTGAAGTTGTCTTTGAGAAATCTTTCTAACGTTCTTCGAGTTAAAGTTGGAGTTGTATTTGTTGGACACTGAAGGATATGACTTCAGGTTTGAATTTTCATTAACTGCTAATATCATCGTCATGTCTTTAATTCTTTCTTTCTAAGCCTAAGAAGATTTCATAATTTTGGTCGTGTGATCAAAACATTTTTGGTTTTCTAAAGATATTTCTGAGTCAATTAATAACTGACCGAAAGACTCAAGATCGTTGAACTTTTCCTGAATATAATATTAAAAGAATTTTCTTAAGAGAACATTTTAAGTTTCATTAATCATGAGAAACTCAGACACCAAGTTTTGATTGTACGTCCAGCTCAAGCTTCCTCTCAGGGAGACTTTTCCTTTGCCTTGATTTTTTTTTGGACTCAGACTTTGCACATAATCCCTTTTTTTTCTTTTTTTTTCCTTTCCTCATGTTTTGTTGAGAATTACTTTATCTAGCAGAGCATGATTTAAAGATTTTCAATGTCTTAATTCAGAAACAAATTTTTGATTATATGGTCACCTCAAGCTTGTTCTCAGTGAATTTTCACACAACAATTTTTTTTAATTCACTTAGAACGTCCCCCGACGGTGCCCTCGAGGCCGCTGACGGTGAGATCGACTGTTATGTCCAATTAGGCATTGGATGAGGATGAATTTTGGAGGGGTGCTTAGGCAACTCTTGGTAAAGCTCACCACAACTTTAAAAGAAGATTTTGACCAAAAATTGAGGAGACTCTAGAGGTGCTATAGAGGGGTAAACTCAAAATTGAAGTGCAAAACAAGTGTAGAGAGTCTATATTGTGAGGAATTCTTCAAGAGATTGTAAGAGTTGAGGGAAAGTGAGAGATTTCTTCCTCCTTGCCACTTCGAAGAGGAATTCTGTATGCTGTAAAGAAAGGAAGAGATTCAGAGGAACTTTGAGGAGTTTTCTTGGGGAGAAATTAGAGATAAGTTTATTTACTTGTTGTAATTTGTATGACTTTGATTTTATATATGAATTCTGAGTTTTGTTTTGTTTTCCTCATAAGATCTGAGTAGTTTTCTCTATCTTTCTCATTGTCTTGAGAATTGTGAAATAGTGATTTGAATTGGTGAAGCCATGAAAATGTTTAAGAAATTGTGATGATCTTTTCACTTCGATCTTAATTTACTTTCAATCTGGCCAATTGATTTGTTAAAATATGTTGAGTTTTACAACTAAAGTGAAGATTATATCCAAGATTCAGGGATTTTAAAGACCTTGGAAGTTAGTTGCAAATAAATAGGTAAATAATATTATCGGGTGTAGAATTAAAGATTTTAGAGTGACAGACTAAAATCCGCAATTCGGTCCTATCGTTTGGGTGCTGAAGGGTAGATGTTAGCCCTCAGGAGAGGGGAATGTGGGAGCTCCGAAGTGAGAGCCGGTATCCTCCCAGCTAGCTGCAGATTCAGTAAACAAGAATAGGATTAGTCAATTCTCTTTATGCCTAGACAAAGGGCAAAGAATAGGTATGCTCTTATTTGACACAATAGAAATTGAACTGATTCACTTTATCCATTCACTGTAATTTCTTGATAAGGAGACGGATGTTTTCTTATATATTGAATATCACATTAAAAACCTCATTAGCATAATTAGTTATTTAAGAGTTATTAAGAAAATTACATATTTATTTCAATTGCCTATTAGTGACAAATAAGCAAATTGAATTTTGTTGTTGCTATTAAAGTATTGCTTTTCTAAAATCTTAGTTCGTAGCTTCTAATCTTACTCCCTGTAGGATCAATATCTAGGACTCCATTAGAGTCCTATATTACTTGAGCGATACGTATACTTGCGTTGATAAGTGCAACTTTACAATTATTGAATATTTATTACATCTATCTTTATCGAACCTATAACTGTTATTAAGTTTTGGTACAGTTGGTGAGGAATTAAATCTTTTAGCAGTAGTATTAAAAATATTTATATTTTTAAGCATATATAAAGTCGCGGTCAAAGTTTTTGGCATCGTTGCTGGGGAGTGAGTAAACAAAAATTACAATTAGAGTAACAAACAAATTAGGATTATTAGAAAATTTTTAATTGAAGTGCAACTTATTTACAAACTTTAGTTAACTATTTTCTGTGTACTGATTTCAAATTGTATGCGTAAATTTTGACCTGAAAATCTTATACTCTAGGATTCGGAATTAGAACGCACTGTTACAAAAATTAGAAGACTGAGAAGAGAACCTAGAAATTCTGATACAATGGAAAACAACATGAATCATTTGAGCTTAAACCTGCTATTATCCAAATGATACAAAATAATCAATTCGGAGGTACACCAAATGAAGATCTTAATTTACACCTCGCTAGTTTTCTAGAACTGTGTGATACCTTTAAATATGACAAATTTTCAAACAATGTTGTTATACTTAGACTTTTTCCTTTTTCACTTAAGGATAATGCTAAGATGTGGTTAAATTCGTTAGCACCAGGATCTATTATAACTTAGGAAGAACATTCACAGAAATTTCTATCCAAATATTTCCCTTCATCCAAAACTGCTAAACTTAGAAATGACATAACATCATTTTGTCAAGATGGTGGAGAGTCAATATACGAAGCTTGGGAGAGATTTAAAGATCTTCTTAAGAAATGCCCTCATCATTCGTTACCAAATTGGTTGATAATTCAATTGGTTGACAAATTGGTTGATAATTCAAACTTTTTATAATGGATTAGTGGGATAACTTAGATCCATTATAGATGGTGCAGCTACTGGTTCTTTAATGTCAAAACCTTTTGATGAGGCTTATTCATTAATAGAAGAGATGGCTACCAACAATTTTCAATGGCCCTTTGAAAGGGTAAATCCTAAAAGAGTAGCTAGTATCCATGATTCTGATGTGATATCTATGTTAGCTTCGCAGATTGCTGCAATATCAAAGAAACTAGATCATTATGGGATGGATTATGCTCCAACACCTTCTATGATGGAAGAGAATTCATTTGGGCAATTTATGAATGTTCAACCTTCATATGAGACTTTAAATGCTATTAATAGACCCAATAACCCTTATTCAAACTATTATAACCCAAGTTGGAAGAATCATCCAAATTATAATTGGAATAACATAATTGGAATAACAATTATAATTGGAATAACAATTTTTCTACAAATTAGCAATGGACAAACAACCTAGTGAACCCATTAGGAAATTCATCCAACCCAGGAAATGTTAACTATAAACATTCTTATCCTCCAGGAATTCTTATCCTCCAGTATCCTCCAGGATTTAATAGTAACACTAAAATTAAGGAAAAGAAGTTATCTATGGAAGAGCTGATATCAAACATGGTTCAACAATTGCAGAATCAAGGAAATCAATTAAAAATTTAAGGAAATCAAATACAAAATCAAGGAACTGCTATTAAGAATATTGAAAATCAATTAGGGAATATCGCTACTGCGATTAGTAACCAAACATTGGGAACTTTTCCAAGTACCGTGGAACCAAATCTTAAATATCAAGGAAAAGAACAAATAAAAGTGATACAATTACGAAGTGGAAAAGAATTGGAAATGAGACTACAGAAAGAAACGAAAAATTGAAAAAGAGAAAGTGGATGCCGAAAAAGAAAAGGATCATGAATATCCAGGTTTAGAATATCCATTTACACGAATAAAAAATACTATGGAGAAACACCCACCACCGTTTCCTCAAAGATTGAAGCAACACAAATAGAATAAACAATTTTCCAAGTTTTTAGAAATTCTTAAGAAATTAACGATAAATATTCCCTTCGTAGAAGCTTTAGAGCAGATGCCAAATCATGTGAAATTTATGAAAGATATTCTGAACAAGAAAAGGAAGTTCACGGATAACAAAACAGTTGCACTTAGCGAAGAGTGTAGTGCAATTTTTTAAGAAAATAATTCTTGAAAAATTTAAAGATCCTTGCAGTTTCACTATACCGTGTGCTATTGGTGAAAAATTTTATGGAAGAGCTTTATGTGATTTGGGAGCCAGCATTAATCTTATGCTTCTATCAATTTTCAAGAGATTATGATTAGGAGAAGTCTCACCTACTTCTGTAACTCTTTAGTTAGCGGATCGTTCAGTTTCATATCCTAAGGGAGGTATAAAAGATGTGTTACTAAAAGTGGATAAATTTATCTTTCCTGTGGATTTCATTATTTTAAATATGGAGGAAGATAAAGAAATACCTATCATTTTAGGGAGACCATTTTTAGCTTCTGAAAAAGCTATAATAGATGTTCAAAAAAGAGAATTAACTATGAGAGTTAACGATCAAGAAGTGACTTCTAACATTGTGAAATCTATGAAATACCCTACTGTTGAAAAAGATAATGAATATTTTCGCATGGAAATTAGTGAACATCTATTGCACGAGCATTTTAAAGAACATTTTGAAGAGAAATAACAATTTGAAGATAATGATGAAGT
>NW_018253329.1:9774-10055 GCF_001263595.1 Phalaenopsis equestris
AAGTTACTGGGTGGCGTATTTACATTGATTAAAAAAAACAAAACACTGCCATAAAAAAAGATCACTTCCCTTCACCCTTTTTAGACCAAATAGTAGATAGACTTGCTCAGCACAAATACTTTTGTTTTTTAGATTGGTATACCGGTTACAACAAATTCCTATTGCTCCTGAGGATCAAGAAAAGACAACATTTACTAGTCTTTTTTGGAACTTTTGCTTTTCAAAGAATGCCTTTTGGATTATGTAATGCACCTGCAACATTCCAGAGATGTATGATGTCC
>NW_018253329.1:10065-11910 GCF_001263595.1 Phalaenopsis equestris
TTCTAAATTGGGAGAAATGTCAATTTATGGTTGTGGAAAGAATTGTGTTATGGCATAAAATTTCTAAAAATGGTATGGAAGCAGTCCCTACAAAAATTCAAGTTATATCTAAACTAACACCTTCAACTAATGTAAGAGAGGTTAGGAGTTTTCTTGGACATGTTGGTTTTTACAGGCGTTCTATTAAAGATTTTTCAAAAATTACTAAACCTCTATGCCAACTTCTAGGAAAGGACAAGAAATTTGAATTTACTAAAAACTGTTTAAATGCCTTAGAGTTATTAAAGGAAAAATTAATCACAGCCCTTATTATAGTTTCACCTAACTGGGAGAAACCATTTGAACTGATGTGTGATGCTAATGATTATGCTATTGGAGCTATTCTTGGACAAATGTATGAAAAGATTTTTAAAGTTATATACTACCCTAGTAAAACTCTTAATGATGCCCAAATTAACTATACTGTTACTTAAAAAGAGTTATTGGCCATTGTGTATGCTTTGGAAAAATTTAGATCTTTCTAATTAAAGCTAAATGTGTTGTGCACACTGATCACTCTGCTATTAAATATCTAATGCAAAAGAAGCATGCCAAACCAAGGTTGCTTAGATGGATACTTTTAATGTAAGAATTTATTCTTGTGGTTATTAATAAGAAGGGAACTGATAATCAAATTGCTGATCATTTGTCAAGATTAGAAAATCATGAATTATCTGACATCGATAATGAAATTACAGACAGTTTCCCTGATGAACATCTTTATAATATTAATGAGTGAAAAATGCCATGGTATGCTGATATTGTTAGCTATATTGTAAGTGATATTTTTCCACCTATGCTGACACTGCAACAACAAAGGAAATTCATTCATGATGCGAAAGCATATTTTTGGGATGAGCCTTATTTATATAAAATTTAAGGATCTGATTATGAGAAGATGTGTGCCTGATGAAAAAACTAAGCTAATCATTCAGAAATGTCATGATTCTGAATTTGGAGGACATTTTGGGATTGATAAAACTACTTATAAAATCTTACAAGCTGGATTTTCTTACAAGCTGGATTTCTTACAAGCTGGATTTTATTGGCCTACTATCTTTAGAGATTTTTATAAGTACATAATAACTTATGATCGATGTCAACAAGTGGGCAATATATCTAAAGGAAGTAAAATGCTTCTGAATTTCATGTTAGAAGTTGAGAACTTTGATGTTTGGGGATTAGATTTCATGGAACCATTTATTCCTTCATTTGTGAACTTATACATATTAATTTGAACTTATACATATCTAAGTGGACTGAAGCACAAGCTTTACCTCGTTGTGATGCTAAAAGTTTTTCAAAGTTTTTAATGAAAAATATTTTCACTAGATACGGAATGCCTAGAATGATTATCACTAACGGAGGATCCCATTTTAAGAATATATACATTTAGAGATTGACAGAAAAATTTAATATTAATCAAAAAATCTCTACTGCCTATCATCCTCAAACCAATGTGTTAGGAGAAGTTTATAATAGAGAAATTAAACAAATACTTGAAAAGACTGTAAACCCTAGTAGAGTAGATTGGTCCGCTAGATTAGATACCGCATTATGGGCTTACAGAACTGCTTATAAAAATCCTATTGGAATGACTCCTTACAGACTGACTTTTGGAAAGACTTATCACTTACCAGTTGAATTAGAGCATAAAGCATATTGGCGATTAAAGAATTCAATTATAATTTGAAAGATGCTGGTAAGAAGAGATTGTTCCAATTAAATGAATTGAAAGAATTAAGAAATGAATCTAATGATAACGACAGAATTTATAAGGAGAAACTAAAGTTATGGCATGATCGG
>NW_018253329.1:11920-12933 GCF_001263595.1 Phalaenopsis equestris
TCGGAAGATTAACCAAAAAAATTTTAAACCAGGACAAGAAATTTTGCTATACAATACTATACTGAAGTTATTTCCTGGGAAATTGAAGTCTCGTTGGTTGGGACCCTTTACTGTGACTCAAGTTTATACTTACGGAGTTGTTGAAATTGAAGATCAGAAGACTGGAAATAGATTTAAAGTAAATGGACATAGATTAAAACCATATTTTGAGGGTAAAATACCAAATTTTAAAGAGGTTTTAATGATCAGTCAACCTGAATAACACTTGAATGGATCGGGCTGACAACGTTAAACCAAGCGCTTTATGGGAGGTAACCCATAATTTTCTTTACTTTTACTACGATTATAGTAGCTTTTATTTGAAATTATCCTTAGTTTGTGGCAGTATTAAGCTCTACTACTCTTATTTACCCTTGACTCATCATAAAATTATGCATTCAGACCAGAGCAAAACTGTGCAATTTTTGCCTTGGGTGCCGACGACGCCATAGACGGCGCGCCATTGACGTCGCCGATGCTGGGTTTTCCCTGAGAGATGAGGCAAAATAAATACAGGGGCTCGTTGATGGCGCCCTCGACCCCGCCGACAGCGAGACCGGAGAGATGGCGATTTCTGGAGTTTGAATGGCAGTTTTTGGGCGAGAGTTACCATTTTAAACTCCCAATTTTGATTCCTAAAGTCATATTTCCCCTAAAAACGAAGTAAAACTCCACCAATTTCATTCCTATTGTGTCCAATTCCCCTGATAATCCCATAATGCGAGTGCTCAATCGACAAAAGTTTATTAGTGCAGAAGCGTAGTGAATCTTCAACAAGCTATTGACGAAGAAAATATTGATCAAGGAATGAGGATTCGGATTAAAATAATTAGAAGAATTAAGAAATGAATCTTATGATAACGATAGAATTTATTAGAAAAAACTAAAGTTATGGCATGATCGGTAGATTAACCAGAAGAACTTTGAACCAGGATAAGAAGTTTTGCTTTACAACACTAGGCTGAAATTATTCC
>NW_018253329.1:13035-15740 GCF_001263595.1 Phalaenopsis equestris
AAAGTTCAAGTTTATATTTACGGAGCTATTGTGATTGAAGATCAAAGGACTGGAAATAGATTTAAAGTAAATGGACACAGATTAAAACCGTATTTTAAGGGTAAAATACCAAAATTTAAGGAGGTTTTAATGATCAGTCAACCTGAATAAACTTAAATAGGTCGGGTTGACGACGTTAAACCAGGCGCTTTATGGGAGGTAACCCATAATTATCTTTGTGTTTATTGTGATTATAGTAGTTTTTATTTGCTCTACTACTCTTTTTGTGGTAGTATTGAGCTCTACTACTCTTATTTACCCTTGAATCATCATAAAAATTGGATCCATAAAGAAAAATTGGAACGCATTCGGACCAGAGCGAGCGGTTTCTAGAGTTTGAAAGGCAATTTTTGGCGGTTTTTTAGCGAGAGTTACTCATTTTAAACTCCTAAATTCGTTCCTAAGTTCATATTTCCCCCAAAAATGAAGTGAAACTCCAACAATTTCATTCTTATGGCGTCTAATTCCCCTAATAATCCGAGAATGCGAGTGTTCAACCGGAGAAAGTTCATTGGTGCGGAAGCGCAACGAATCTTCAACTAGGTAATGGAGAAGAAAAGGTTAATCAAGGAACGAGGATTCGTAAATCGCAGATTGAATAATCCCTCTACAGTAATTGAAGAGATGATAGTACGGCGAAGATGGGAAGTGTTATGCTATACTACCGCCGCCGTGGTTGTTCTTGTAGTAAAGGAATTTTATGCAAATTTGCATTGAATTAATTAGGGAGTCGTTTATGTGCAAGGTAGATGGATAACTTTCACTCCTGCAGGGATCAATGAATTATTCATGATCAAGAACGTTCCTGTCTGCCATTATTCCAATTTCGTCCCAACAAGAAACCAAAAGAAACCAGATGAATAAGATTTACCAATATTTAACAGACGAAACTGAAGACTGAGAAATGAGAGAAAACGGGCAAAATGGATATGTTAGTTTTTCTGCGACACTACTAAATCCCATTTCAAAACACAGACACTTTTTCATTTCTGCAAAACTATTACCGACAACGAAGATCGGTAAAGTATTCTTAATTACTACATCCAAAAGGGACTGTCGATCGATATTGGATCTATAATTGTGAAGTCGGTTTTGGGCCTGATCGTTCATGGATCAACTTATGGGCTTGGACACCCTTCAACAATTTTCTCACTTTTAAGTCAGTTCCAAGTGTCCTACAAAAATTAGAAAAAGGTACTTCTACCTTGGAAGCCTTTGGACCCAACTAAGAGATTCCCAGCTTTTGAAGATGAAAATGACATGACTATTATAGTAGATCAAGCATCTCATAACAAGACTCTCGGGATCCTGCGCAGAATCAAGAAATTGGAGAAAGAGGTACAAAATGTCATGAATACAATTAATAATGGTCATGAATGCGATTAATAATATCTTCAATCTTTTCGATCATCCAGACTGGAGGATGAAAGAACATTTCTCTCACTTTGGACATTTCAAAGGAGGTTTGATATGACTGATGAGAAGGATGAAATTGATAGAATAATATTCTACTGAAGAATTTCCATACCGACTCTTCTACAACCTCTTCGTTCATGTGCAATCAATGGGTGATCTCAGAGGATAATCTAGTATTGAATCTGATGAATAGTAGATTTATTTTACTGTCTGTTTGTTTATGTGTGTAATTTAATTTGAACTTTGCATTTGCTTTGCTTTAGAATTATGATAGTGAGTATCTTCAGAGGCATTCAAATTTTGAGGAAGCTTATTACAAAGCTCAGGTCCGACACTAAAGAGGTGAGCCTGATGTTTCTTTTACTGAGTGCCCCCAATATACTCAGTATCTGCCCAATCCACCTGTTGATCATGGAGACGAAGACATAGTTTGGGATTTTGATATCTAAATGTAATTGATGTACTTGTACTAGTACTTTTATTTCTGTGATCTTTTGTAATAGAAATGGATGTTTATGTGCATTTGGACTTTCATTTTTATTATTATGTTGTACTTGGATGATTTTTAATTTTTGTTATAAAGTTAGTGTGGTAGTTAAATTTGCATGTGTAGTATAATCGAAATTGAGTAGTATTTTATAATGTAATGTGATTTTTATTTTAAATTTTAATTGTAATTATTTTGTTGAGTATTGTGGTTGTATTATGAAATATTGTGCTTGTTTAATTTTTTAGTTTTATACTTATTTCAAAATTTCATTACCCAGAAATTTCTCTAATGATTTATATGTGTAGAAAGCTCCTAATGTTACAGACCAGGTGAAGTATAAATTTTGAGGACTGCAAAAATTTCAGAATGATGAAAATGCCTAAAATACTAAGGTATGATTTATATTTAAAATTTTTCTTTCCACCTGTATTATTTTATATTGAAAAAATATTACTTAGGGGAGGGAAGAAAAAGATTAACTATTAGATGTCCTCTATTTAATTATTTTGAAAAACTATTTAAATAATTTTATGTAGTGAATTTAATTCAGGTAACTATATTTTGTAGCTATTTAAATGTTATAGCAGATTTAAAGAAATATTTTTATAATGAAAATTAATTTTGTAACTTAACATATTTAGTATAAGAGAATAAGACTATAGTTAACTATTTAAAGTAAAGGAAACTATATTTTGAAGTATTAAGAATCTAGAAATTTATTTGAGAAGAAAAGATTGGGGCTCAATGATGTAAAAACTAT
>NW_018253329.1:16641-19716 GCF_001263595.1 Phalaenopsis equestris
GCATTGGATGAGGACGAATTTTGGAGGGGTGCTTAGGAAACTCTTGGGAAAGCTCATCCATAACTTTAAAAGAAGATTTTGGCCAAAAATTGAGGTGACTCTAGAGGTGCTAGAGAGGGGGAGACTCAAAATTGAAGTGTGAAACAAGTGTAAAGAGTCTAAATTGTGAGAAATTCTTCGAGAGATTGTAAGAGTGGATGGAAATTGAGAGATTTCTTCCTCCTTGCCACTTTAAAGATGAATTCTATATGCTGTAAAGAATGGAAGAGATTCAGAGGAACTTCGAGGAGTTTTCTTGGGG
This sequence comes from Phalaenopsis equestris, assembly GCF_001263595.1. NCBI lineage: Eukaryota > Viridiplantae > Streptophyta > Magnoliopsida > Asparagales > Orchidaceae > Phalaenopsis > Phalaenopsis equestris. The sequence continues at coordinate 16,943 of NW_018253329.1, forward strand.
AGAAATTAGAGATAAGTTTATTTACTTGTTGTAGTTTGTATAAATTTGATTTTATATATAAATTCCGAGTTTTGTTTTGTTTTCCTCATGAGATTTGAGTAGTTTTCTCTGTCTTTCTCCTTGTTTTGAGATTTGTGAAATGGTGATTTGAATTGGTTGAGCCATGAAAATGTTAAAGAAATTGTGATATTGTGATGATCGTTTCACTTCGTTCTTAATTTACTTTCAATCTAGCCAATTGGTTTGTTAAAATATGTTGATATTTTACAACTAAAGTGAAGATTATATCGAAGATTCAGGGAGGTCAAAGCCCTTAGAAGTTGGATTCAAATAAATAGGGAAATAATATTTTCGGGCGTAGAATTGGAGATTTTTGAGTGATAGACTAAAATTCCTAATTCGGTCCTATCGTTTGGGTGTTGAAGTGTAGATGTTAACCCTCAGGCGAGGGGAACGTGGGAGCTCTGAAGTGAGAGATCCTTCCAGTCTAGCCACGGAGTCAGTAAACAAGCGTGGGATTAGTCAATGTTATTTATGCCTGCACCAAAGGGTAAAGAATAGGTATGCTCCTATTTGGCACAATACAAATTGAACTGATTCACTTTATCCACTTACTATAATTTCTTGACAAGGAGAAGGATGATTTCTTATGTATTGAATATCACATTAAAAACCTCATTAGCATAATTAGTTATTTAAGAGTTATAAAGAAAATTACATATTTATTTCAATTGCCTATTAGTGATAGATAAGCAAATTGATATTCGTTGTTGCGATTAAAGTATTGCTTTTCTAAAATCTTAGTTCATAGCTTCTAATCTTACTCCATATGGGATCGATATCTATGACTCCATTAGAGCCCTATATTACTTGAGCGTTACGTATACTTGCATTGATAAGTGTGACTTTATAATTATTGAATATTTATTACATCCTTATTTATTGAATCTATAACTATTATTATGTTTTGGTACAGTTGTTGAGGAATTAAATCTTTTAGCAGCAGTATTAAAAATACTTATATTTTTAAGCATATATAAAGTCGTGGTCAATGACTCAGTTATTAGGGCATTAATTTTCTTCTCCCCTGAAGTCATAGTTTTTTTTTCACAATGCTGGAATTTTTATCTTTGGTTACTCCTTTCTAGATTGTCTTGTTGAGGAACTTTGAAGGTTTTGTTAACTGTGCCTTCCAACATTGAAGAGTTCTAAAAAAATAACAATTTTTTTCTTTATTTATTGCGGTGGGAGGGAAGGGACAGACAAACATTGGTTCTGCTAATATCCCTTTCAACAATAAAAGTAGTACAATAGTGGCCAAAAACATTTCATTCATTGGCAGTTGCATAGGAATAGTTTAGAACAAACAGATCGACCGAAATCATATTGATAGAACATCTTTCAGGTTCCTCTCAAATATTCTTCCGGGATCGTTACATTTACACATTTGAAATTCTCCTCGAGCAAGTCTTTGAAATTGCAACACTCCTCTATGGTGTGTCCGATGAACCTGTGGTACGGGAAATATCAAATATCTCGGATGTCCTTTCTTGAGCTTCTTTGGCTTGGGTAACCTGAACTCGGGATTCTTGATCAGACTGTGGAACATCTTTTTTGTTGCTTCATCTTTAAAAGAATATATCCCATTTGATCGAGTGTTCATGATTGAACTTATCTTTTCTATGTCTGATAAGATCTCTACTGAGATGATAGCTGAATATTGGGACGAGGATGTTGGAAGGTTTATTGACGTTGTTCTGCTTGTATTTGAAATTATTGTTTTCCCCTACTAACCACAGCAACAATCCTAAATTTCTTCTCAAATATCTTCGTTATCCTAGACTTCTCGGCCTTCTCATGAGAATCCATATGCTTGACTTCTTCTTGCAGATTGCTAACTTTGCTGAGTAACTTCTCGTAAGACTTGATAGTGAGTCCCTTAAGCATGAAAGTTATCGGTCCATGGATGCTTTTGAGTTAAATCTCAATTGCATGTTGTTCTTATAGTAGAGGCTCACATTTCATGCTAAGATTTCTCCACCTTAAAATATAATCTACTAGAGTCTCGTTAGGCTTTTGCTTTTCTACCATGAGATCTCCAATAGAAACATGATGCTACACTCCGACAAATCTTTTTACAAATAACAGTTTTAACTCGTCGAATGTCTTCACCGATCCGTTGAGCAACTCGACATGCCAATCAAACGCTATCCCTGATAGACTACTGACAAACTGACGGAAAAGCAAGGATTTGTTACCTCCGATATTTCCAAAACTAGCTCCAAAATGTGCTATGTGTTGTCCGGGATTCCCAGTCCCGTCAAATAGCTTAAAGTTTGATGACACAAAACCCTTGTGGTAGGGTACATCATCCAACTTCTCCGGGTAGAGTCTACCCTTTAAAATCAATGCATCACCCTTAGACTGGGTTAAGGCCTCACGAACTTGTTCAACTATTTGTTTAAATTCATTTTCCGGTATGATGCTTTGGACAGAGTATTTCTTCAGTTGTTCATCAGAGGAGAATTCTTTTCTTTCATCTGCAAATGAATGATTTCTGGTTGGTTCATTTTTGGAAGTGTCATATGCGGTGATTATAACTGTCTTTGCATTGCAATCATGGTGGTCATCAATTCTTCAATTTTCTTTTCAAGATGATTGATCTGTTCGTCCGTTTGTTTGGTGGCCCCTTGCCTCTCATCCGTGGCATTCTCCTCACCATATGATAGAGCGTCGGGCGCAGATAACTTAGCTCGGGCCTCGACGACATTGCT
>NW_018253329.1:19794-43037 GCF_001263595.1 Phalaenopsis equestris
ATATATTTTCTTTGTTCTTCAGATAATCGCACAATATTGGCTCAGAGTATTACCAGCTTAGCATTAATCGAGTTTCCTTTGATTACTTTTAGGTCAATTGGGGATTTCTGAAGACTAACATTTCTTTTGTTGGGCACCGGTGTGGTTGTGTAGAAGTTAATTGAAACAACCGAAATCTTATTTACGGACCTTATTTACGGAACTTTTTTTAGGTTCTTTCAAATACTCTTTCGGGATTGGTACATTTCCACTTTTGAAATTCTTCTCAAGCCAATCCTTAAAGAAAAAGCATTTTTCTATGGTGTGGCTGAGTAACTGGTGGTATGGACAATATTAAGGATGATCTTTCATATTGGTTTCCTCTGGATTTTTTGGCTTTGGTAGACTAAATCCATGTTCCTTTAGCAAGTCATGGAAAATCTTTGACACAGCTTCCTCTTTGAAGGAATACACCATTTTCTTTCATTCTTCCAAAGATATCCTCTTATTCTCTACTTGGTATGATCTTCCCTGAGGCGGTGGTTGGCTAGACTGGCCATACTGTTTGTTGTTGGCAGGATTGTCGAGGTTGTTTGGCTTTCAAAATTTCCTTGCCGCGCCTCCTTTCCTGTGCCTTTATCTGTTGTGCAGACTTCGAATTGGACTCAATCTCAAATCCAAAAATTAGTGGGGCATAAGCATCAACTGACTCTTCCTCATGTAGAATCTCTTTTCCCTTACTCAACAAAATAGTTGGCACGGTAACAGTGTATCCGATAGTAGGAGTAAAAAAAGTTCTCGGAGAAATCTCAACGCTCCCAACGACAGACTTTTCAACACTAGTAGGGCTCTTTTCAGTCAACGTCAACACCTTTGAAGCCTTTGAAGGGGAGAATTCTTTGGTAGACATCAAGTTTAACTCTACAATAGGCTCCAGGGACTTATCTGTTTCAAAGTTTATCGCTGTGACAGCCACCTTTCCAAACTTGACTCCAATATCATCGAACCCTTGTCCAAATTTAATAACTGCCAGGTCAAGCGGTTCATCCCTTTTGATAGCGAACTCCATTCCAGAGGCAAAAGAAAAGACCAACCTTAGCGAAGACATTGTCCCTATCATTTGAAGAATTTTCAAAAGTCAGAGATGTCCCATGCATTGCAGTTTTGACAGAAGTACTCAAATTGACGCAGTTGTCTTATGAACTGGGCATTCTTTATTATTTTATTTCCAAATTTGTTATTAACTTGTAATTAAAGCATCGAAGAGTTGCAATTATCAAATTAAATAAGCACAAAGAGGCGCAACAACTTGGCTTGATTCACAGAAAAGCAAACCCGAAGGAGACGAAGAAATGCAAAGTTTAGGACCCAGTGTCAGACCAACTTCACAATGCACAATGCCCAGGTAGAACTAGTCCACCAATACACCTATTGGGGGTCCGACGCCACACAAAGATGCCACACAAAGATTAAAAGATTAAAAGTCCTAACAAACTCCTGAACCTCTCTTTTCAAAGGTAGTTGATTAGATGATCCTGAAGTCCAAAAGAGTTGACTGTACTCACCAAAGAAAGAAATTGGTGAAGCATGTCAACGGAAGAAGGGTAGTTTTTTCCATAAGGGACATCGACACATTACTGATATATGAAGATAAGATTCCCTAATTTAAAGGGAGAGAGAAGCTAGTCCCCAGCGGAGTCGCCAGAAGCTGTCGGCACTATTTTTGGTTGGAGGAAATGCTCGTAAGAAGCTGTCGGTCACCAGAATCAAAGTAGTGTCGCTTGCTTTGAAAGGACATTTTAATTTACATTAATATTTAGTTTTGGAAAAATATGAAATCAAATTGACCCCATATTTTTCATAGTTTAAATGAAAGAGCACTGTACCTCAAACCCTATATCTATCCCGAATAATAAACACAAGACTTGAGGATGAGGCTCGATTAAATAAACTAAGGGATATATGACGTCCGTTTGGTCTGTGAAACCATTTTATTTGCCGACAATTTCCCCTATTTGATATAAAGGATTGAATAGGGTTTATATTAGGCTGGGTCAGACATTCTTCCTATAAGGTCAAGCCCCTATAGTTAATTACATCATAAATGACCAAAGTCACCTAAGAAGACTCTCGATAAGAATCAGGAAACATTATCTTTAAGGAGTTTCAAAGGGTAGGACTTTCCAATGAGATCGGACATAGAGGTGTGAAAGGGGATTGGTTCAAATTTGGAACATTTTGTTGTAGAGTTTAAAGGATGAAGAACTAGGGGATGTCATGGATCCAGAGGAGATCCTCGGTGACTTCCTAAGCTATCATATTGTTTGGCTTCAGTTTTGAGGAGAAATAATTTGAGTGTTTCATCCTGCCAATTTTATTTATTTATGACTTACATTTGTGTGAAATGATCACACAAATAACCTATAAGAAGTGAGGTATTAGACAAATAGCTTGGAAAATGTGAGGGATTAGGTCATGACAAACGACGACCTCGAAATCCTTAGACGAGTTAGGGATTATATGTAAAGAAGGGCTGTGCAAAAGCCTAAGGATAAGATGGGGATTTACATTGCATAAGCAAGCAACCTCAAAGTCCTATGGCTTTGTTGCTTATATCTAAGGAATGAAGATTGGTTTAGCTAGGGAAGATAGGTTTTGCTGTTGAAGATGGCCGTGCTGCCCACCATGCTAGCTCCAAACTCCTTGTCGTGACAAGTTTGAGTTTTCTAGTGTGTCAAGTTATGATGTCAAATCAGGTGGCCCTATGGTTGAAGTTCTTTAAATTTTATGGTGGCATGTTAAAGTTCGTTAGAGTGACACCATTTAGGATCCAACGGTTCCCTCATTCCGACACCACTATTTTATGTTGGATTCACTTAGTCCAAATAAACTTACTAAACTCATCTTGATGAGTTCCATAATTTCATTTAGACCATGGGAAGCCTTGTTAGCAACCGTAGGTTGACACCTCTGAGGCATTTCTGATCATCCGATAGAGACATCTTAATTTAGTTTCAATTGTAGTTTTGTGTGATGTTTGTGATTAAATTTTGAGCTGTTTTATATTTTGAATGTTGTCGTGATGAATTTTATTTTAGTTGATTTTAATTTTAGTTTTGGTTTTGATTTTGTGGCTATCCTGATAGTTTTAGTTTTCATGCAGGGTGACAATGTTGTTTAGCAAGAAAATTTGTGTAAGCATAAAAGTATAGCATAAAAGTACAAAAAATGCAATGCTGAAAACTGTGAAAGCGTACCTGACGAGTTTTCTCGTTCCACCACCTGAAACTTAAAATGCATGTGAGGGCATTTCATGTAGAGGCAAAAAATGTAAGGTTTTGGTAGTTTTCATAATCCTATGTCATATCTTGCTGGGTCCTTAAGAGTTTAATTAAGGATGATTTTGTCAAGCAAAACATATTAAGTTTAGTAGATCTCCAAGGTATCCAACAGATCTAGAGAAAGAAGCAGGTCCGTACTACTCTCTCGCTGCCTGGTAGAAAATCTCGAGTTCTTTTAAACTTATTATGTTGCTTAATAAATCATCCTGTAAATACCCTTAGTGCTCAGTGATCATTGATAGCTCAATTATCTCTAAGAATAGGGTAATTATCACTCGGAATTCAATGTAAGAATTACATGAGTGAAGACCCTTAAAGAGAAAAATTTAAGAGACTTAGCCAAATTTTGATTTGGGCTTGTAGTGTTTGAAAGATGTTTTAATTTTCAATGATGTTTAATTTTCTAATCCATATTTAAATGAAACTTGTTTTAGTATTTAAATGAAACTTGTCCATATTTAAATGAAACTTGTTTTAGCCTTAGTCACTACTAAGCCCTTAAGATTTTAGTGAATGTCTTAGTCATTACAAATGAAATTGACTTATAAGTGATGAAGATGGTTCATATTTATTTATTTTTTTTGTTCATCAAACAGGGGTATTAAATTAGTGAGTTATTAACACACAAAATTATACCTCTAAATCTAGGATCATTTAATCGGCTAGACTCCCAAATTTATGTAATTTAAGGAAATTACAAATTTATCCTTTTTAATTTGGACAAGTGAGGTTGGTTTTTACCAGTTAACCCCTTGTGTTTCAAACATTCAAATATGTTAATTAGAATCAAAGATTTCCCATTTCCTTTTCTGAAATTAGGCCTAAATATTAATTAAGGCTAAATTTCCAAAATTACACATTTGCCCTTTAGGCTCTATCACTTCATAATTCATCAAATTTAATCCAAATGACTTTGGAATTTTTATCATACCTCACTCATGCGTCAATTGAGACATCAGAGGAGAGAGTGTGATTTTTCAAAATTTAGTTTATCTACATAATTATTTTTAATGAAAAAATAAAATTTTTCAAAGAAAATTCCTAAGTTGACCAAGGTAAATCCTAATCCCTTGAAGCTCTTATTGGATGTAGGTTTAGACCAGAGAAGCCTTTGGACCAAATTTTATGATTTTTTGAATGTTATTTGAATTTTAAGAATTATTTGTTATTTGAATTTTAAGTTATTTGAATTTTAAGAATTATTTTAAGTTTTGGGGTATTTATTAGATATAAAATATTTTAAATGGGGAATATAAAGTTTCGTATTTTTGAAAAATCTTCCTGAGATCAAAGAACCGAGAGGAGAAAAGTTTATATTTTTCTAAGTTTTATCTGATTTATTGGAATTGTTTTTAGTGAAAATCCATTTTAGCTTTTAAAAATTATTTTTATGCTTGAAAATGCAATATCTTTATCTTAGAAAATCAGGAAAAATATCTCAATTGTTCCTAAATGGTTCGGAAGAAATTTAGAACATTTCCATGAATTTTATTATTTTTGTGATTTTTATGGATTTTTAATTATTTTAAATATTCAAAATGGCTCGAAAATCAACTTTTTATTTTAAACACCATTTTACTTTTATAAAATACACCTAATCACATAGAGCTCAAAAAATAAGTTTTTATAAATTTTTGAGTTATATTTTGATTTTTAACAATCATTTAAGTGCCAAAAAAGATATTTAACTTGAAAAATCAATTTAGGCCATAAAAAGGACTCAAAATACTTTGAAATTTTTATGGAGAGGTCTCTAGATCTTAAGTAATAGTAGAGATCAAAAATCAAGTCATTTTGATGTTCGTGTTTTCCAAAATTAATTATCTTAGTGATTTAGAGTTTGTAATAATTAGGTGCATTTTAAATGACTTGACTCATGACAAATTTTTCTAATGGTTCTCTGGTCATAATAAACCTTTCAAAATATTCTTGGATTTTTCTAAGCAAAATGCTAATTATTATTATTAATTTATGTAAATAATGTGTAAAAACTTGAAAAATATGTATCTCTGTCTAGGGACCTCTCCTAATTTTGGAAAATCAGAGAATGTTCCCCTTGACTGAGGCTACAACATGCCAAAAATTCAAGCTATGGTGATAAGTCTACATGCATGGAGAGTTAAAATACTCCTAACACTTATTAATTTTTAAAAATAAAATATTCATCAAATAGACATAAAATTTTAATCCACATCGTTCTAATTCATTATTGTTCTCCTTTATTCACTGACCAAGTGAGTATTTTATTTTATTTTTATGATTTTTCTACACAAAGTTATGTATTTTTGAAGTTTTGGGGATTAAATAAATAAGAAAAGGCCTCTATTTTTCTACTTATCCATGTCAACCTCGTACAGGTCGAACAAGCCATGTGTCGCTTCCTGATTGGGCACCGCCAACCAGCTCATCTCCTACCCTATCGGACTGCACTTCTTCTGATGTGATCAGGGCCGCCCAATCGATACACGCTCGATCCGACGGTCACGGTTCATCGTCCCAAATGAACTGGACTCGAAAACTGTTCATTTTAAAACACTAATATCTCATTCGATTCTCAATGAAATTGAGTGCAGATTTTTTTAAATGCTCGTCTTGGCTAGTCAAACACATCCATACGGGTGATGAACCCTTAAATTGACTTTATATTCACGAATAATTAAAATAAGCTCAGTTTAGAGTTAACTTTCAATACCTTGGTCCAAGAGGGTTAGCCTCAATTGGATGCTTGTAGAAAATTGGATGCTTGTAGAAGCTTCGTGTGTAGAAGCTTTGTGTGGGTCCCAGGAGCATAGGGATGGAACCTCTGATCATGGTGAAATGCCTAGACCCAAATTCGACTAAGGCTAATTTTGGGGTTTGCTCGAAGTCCACCTTAGGGTGGCTGGGTGATGGAGCTTTTGTGGGGGATCCTCCTCTCTTAATCTTGGGATGGTGTGGGTGTAATTAATTTTGATTTGGTGGAGGTTTGGAGGATGGCCTGTTTCGACCTTGAAATTGAGCTCCAAAATTGAAGTCGACCATTGGCTTTGAGTGGCTAGGGAAGGTTTTGTTAAGTTTAAGAGGTCTTCAGAAAGCTTTGGAATAAATTTTACAGTCTCCCTAAGGAACTTCAAGCTCTCTCTTTTTGGCCATGGAGGGGGAGTTTAAATAATATGGCCTAGGCTGGCTGCCAGGGCCAATTGATGGGTGCATTTGGTTGCTTATGTGGAGGGTAGAGAATCTCCAATGAGCATCTGGCTGATTTGGCCTTTGGGTTTGAATTGGGTGAAAATCCCTTGTCTTGGCCATGGTTTTGGCCATTTTTTAGCCACCAAAGTGGTTGGCCAGCCAGGCATCGGTCACCTCTTGGCTCAGGGTAGTCAGGGGTGGCTAATGATGATTATCTCCAAATGATAAGTGATGATGTTGGAGATATTTCAAGTTAGGCCCAAAAATGGACAAAATCCCTTAATCTGGGGATCCATTGGTCCATATCTTGTCATGGTGATTTTAGGAGGGTTTAGCCTGGTCTTTAGGAAGGTTTTGGTGGCTGTGAAATCATTACTTTAGTGGCTTAGACATGTTTAAGATAATTTTTGGTGAAAGGGTTCAAGTGAGTGAAAATGACCAAAACTTGGGTTTGGGCTAGGATAGCCATGTCAATTGGCCTAATTAAGTGTTAGATTTGGTGTAGGTGATTGTAAGGAACAATTTTGGTGAAAGATGGAAAGGGTTTTGAGTTCACTTGGAGGGTCAATTTGAAGGATTTTGGAGATTTTATCAATTTGGGCATATTGGGCTAGGTTTGGGTCTAGGTTCGGCTAGCCTTGGGTCAAGTCCAAATTTATTGTTGAAAATTTTCAATAAGAACCTCATGAATAGTTTTTAACATAAATTGGGTGCCAATTTTAGGGTTAAGGCATTCAATTTGATGAGATTATGTCATGTGGCCAAAATTGGGGCTTTGATCTAAATGAAAATTGGGCTCAAGTGATGGACCAATTGGGCTTGTATTTGGTTTAGATTGGTCATATCAAGGGTTAATTTGATTTTAGAATTGAAACTGGTGAAAATTGAGACCAATTTGATAGACATTTGAGGTAGATTTGGGTAAAAATGGGCCTTTAAAAGGAAATTTGGGGGTTTTAGTCAAAGATGGTCAAATTGGCCAAACTGAGTCATGTGCTAGTTAAAAAAAATGAAATTGGGAATGTTTGGGAGGTTTTAGGAATTTTTGGGATTTTTTGGAATTTTTAGAATTTTGGCCTAAGGAGGGACATTTTGGTAATTTGGCCACTTTTTGGTGATTTTGTGTAGTTTGGGTGTTTTCAAGGTGTTTGAAAATATTTTTGAACCAACTTGAGTATTTTGGGTAAATTTGGGAATTTTGGCCAAACTTAGGGTCCCAAAGGTATTTAGATAATTTGGGGGAGTTTTGGGGCAAAATGCTAAGTTGGGTATCTTGGTAGAGTTGCAGTGCCAACCACCATCAATAAGCCATGGACCAATGAAAATCCCATTTTGGGTCCTCTATGTAGTGATCTTAGCCAAACCCTAGTGTAGGGCTAATGGGTTTAGGAGACCACCTACATGAGTCTCCCAAAAGTATCAAGGGATCAAAGCCTAGAAGTTTAAGTTTAGGATTGTGAGTGATTGTGAGTGTAAGTGTTGCAAGTGATTGCAAGTGAGTGCCTTAGCCCTAGAAGAACACCCACGGTCAACCCTTAGGTCAAATAATCCTATGGGAACTCATATTGAGCTCCCCCATAATGACCCCACCTACTAAGTGCTAGAGGTTAGTACCAATATGTGGAACTTCAAGTTGAGTAAAGAAGAGTGTAGAATTTCTAATGGTGAGGGTTTCTTGTCTAGTTTTCTAAGAATAGTCAATAGAAAAGTCCTATGGCTAGACCTTAGACTACTAAAGAGGAAAAACTAAACCTCAACCAAAAGTGAGGTAAAAAATGGACCCCAAGACTAGAGGCTTAATCCCTAGCCTCCTTGGTCCCCAAAGAACGTACCAAGAACAGGACAGTGCTTCCTTACATGAACTGCGGGCCGAGTCAGCACTAAGGTTGACTGTAACATCAAACTAGAGAGCACCGCGTGGACCTTCGGAGCTGCCCCTAAATTTAAAAATTTATATCTTGGTGTAGAAAAATCATAAAAATATAATAAAAATATCTACTTTCTCAGTGAATAGAGGAGAATAATTTGAAAATGATTTGGAGTCTATTTGATGCATATTTTTTTTAATTAATTAAATACTAATTTGGATGTTTTGATTCTCCATGCATGTAGTAATCTCAACATGGCTTGAAATTTTAGCATGTTATTGCCTCTATCTTAAGGAACATTCCCTTATTTTTCCAAAGTCAGAGGAGGTCCTTAAATAGAGAGTCATATTTTTTAATTTTATGTACATTATTTGCTTAAAATAATCATGGAAATTATCTTGTTATTAGAAAATACCATGAAAATTTTGGGAGGTGTATGATGACTAGAAAGCCTTTAGGAAAATTTCTCATGAGCTACGTCATTCAAAATACACTTGATCTTTACAAACCCTAAATCAATAAGATAATTATTTTTGAAAAATAAAAACAACAAAATGACTTGATTTTCAATCTCTACTATTATTTAGGATCCAAAGAACTCATCATAAAAATTTCGAAGCATTTTGAGTTCATTTGGTAACTTAAGTTAATTTTTACTTTAAGTTGATTTTTAAAGATAAATAACATTTTTGGCACTTAAATGATTTTTAAAAATCAAAATATAACTAAAAAATTCATAAAATAGTGTTTTATGAGTTCTCTGTAATCAGGGGTATTTTTTAAAAATAAAATGGTATTTAAAATAAAAACTTCATTTTTTTTAACCTATTTTAAATATTTAAATAATTAAAAATCCATAAAAATCACATAAATAATAAAATTCATGAAAATGTTCTAAATTGCTTCCTAAGCACTTATGAATAATTAGAATATTTTTCCTGATTTTCTAAAGAAAGAAAAGCATAAGAATATTTTTAAAAGGCTGAAAATAAGTTTTCACTAAAATAATTCCAATAAATCAAAGAAAAATTAGAAAAATATAAAATTTGCACCTCTGAGTTCTCTGACTTAGGGAGATTTTTCAAAAATACAAAATTTAATTTTCACCACCTAAAATATTTGATTTTTATTAAATATCCCATAAATTAAAAAAAATTCTAATAAATCACAAAAAATTTGAAAAATTATGAAATTTGTTCCAAAGTCTTCTCTAGTCTAGTTCTACCTCCAATAAAAATTTTAAGTGATTATTATTTACCTTGGTCAAGTTAGGAATTTTTTTTAAAAAAATCCTATTTTTCATGAAAATAATTATGTAAATTAAATTAAATTTTCAAAAATCTCATTTTCTCCTCTGATGTATTAATTGACCCATGAATGAGGTAGGATAAAAATTTCAAAGTCATTTGAATTGAATTTGATAAATTATGAAGTGTTAGAGCCTTAGGGGCCAATGTGTAATTTTGGAAATTTTGCCTTAATTAACATTTAGGCTTAATTCAAGGAGGAAAATGGGCAACCTCTGATCTTAATCAGGTTAATTGGTAGAAACCAACCTCATTTTCTTAATTGAAAAGATAAGTTAATAAATTTCTAAATTATTAAAATTTAGAAGTTTATTAAAATAAAATGAACCCAGGACTTAGGGGTATGACTTTTGAAGTCAATAATTAATCAATTTAATACCCCTATTTTGATTTGCAAAAAAAAATTCAAATCATGAATCATGACCACCTAAATCTTAAACTTTTCAAAATTAACTAAGACACCCACCTTGGTCTTAAGGGCTTAGTAGAGACTTAGGCTAAATCAGGTTTCATTTGGTTTCATTTAAATGAGGAAAATGAGGATTAGAAAAGTAAATATTAATTAAAACTAAGACGTCTTTCAAACACTACAAGCCTAATTAGGACAAAAAAATGGTTTAGTGTTTTAATAACACTAACTTGCTTATTTAAGGGTCTTCACCTACATAATCTTGAAAATTAAATTACAGAATATAATTACCTTAATCTTAAGGATAATTGAGAGATCAATATTCATTGAGCACTCAAGGTATTTACAAGATAAACTATTAAGCAACATAATAAGTTTAAAAGAACTCAGAATTTTCTACCAGGCAGCGAGAGAGTATCACAAACCTGCTTCTTTCTCTAGATCCGTTGGATACCTCTGAGATCTACTAAACTTAATATATTTTGCTTGGCAACATCATCCTTAATTAAACTCCTAAGGACCCACCAAGATATGACCTAGGGTTAGATAGGTCATCACAATTTTACTTCCATGTTTCATATAAACTGTCTTAACATGCCTTTTGAGTTTCATGTGGTGGAACGAGAAGACTCGTCAGGTACGCTTTTACAGTTTTCAACGTTTTATTTCTCGTACTTTCATAATATACTTTTATACCTACAAATTTGAATGCTAAACAATAACGCCACCCTACATGAAAATTAAAACTATTAAGATAGCCACAAAACCAAAACCAAAACCAAAACTAAAACTAAAATCAACCAACATAAAATTCACCCCTACAACATCCAAAATATAAAACAACTCAAAATTTAATCCCAAACATCACACAAAACAACAACTTCAACTAAATTAAGACATCTCTATTAGATGATCGAGAATTCCTCGGAGGAGGTAACCTACGGTTGTTAACGAGGCTTCTCACTGTCTAAATGAAATTATGGAACTCTTTAAGTTGAGTTTAGTAAATTCATTTAGACTAAGTGAATCCAATAGAAAATAGTGGTGCTGGAACGAGGGAACCGTAGAATCCTAACTTGTGTCGCTCTAATCAACTTTAATATGCCCCCATAAAATTTAAAGAACTTTAACCATAGGGCCACCTGATTTAACATCATAACTTGACAAACTAAAGAACTCAAACTTGTCGCGGCAAGGAGATTGGAACTAGTATGGTGGGCAACATGACCATCTTCAACAGCAAAACCTGTCTTCCCCAACTAAACCAATATTCCTTCCTTAGATATAAACACAAAGCCATAGGACTTCAAGGTTGTTTGCTTATGCATCGTAAATCCTCACCTTATCTTTAGGCATTTGTATAACCCTACTATACAATTTAAGTCCTAACTCCTCTTAGGATTCCGAGGTCGTCGTTCCTTATGTCCTAAATCTTCACATCTTCTAGGCTATTTGTGTGATCGTTTCACATGAATGTAAGCTCTAAAATATAAAAATTGGCAGGATGAAACTCCTAAATATTTCTCCTCAAAGCTAAAGACAAACATGAGGATAGCCTGGGAAGTCATCGAGGTTCTCCTCTGGATCTATGACACCCCCTATTTCTTCTTCCTTTGGACTCTACAACAAAATGTTCCAAATTTGAACCAATCCCCTTTCACACCTCTACATTCAATCTCATTAAAAAGTCCTACCCTTTGAAACTCCTTGAAGATAATATTTCCTGATATTTATCGAGAGTCTTCTTAGGTGACTTTGGTCATTTAAGATGTAATTAACTATAGGGGCTTCCCCTTATAGGAAGCATGTCCGAACCCAACTTAATATAAACCTTATTTAATTCTTTATATTAAATAGGGAATCTTGTCAGCAAATACAAAGGTTTCACAGACCAAACGGATGTCATATATTTCTTAGTTTATTTGATCGAGCCCCATCCTCAAGTCTTGTGTTTATCCTTTAGGATAGATAGCAGATTTGAGGTATAGCATTTTTTCATTTAAAGTATGAGAAAATATAGGGTCAATTTGATTTCATATTTTTTAAAAAATAAATATATATGTAAATTAAAATGTCTTTCCGATGCGGGCGACGAGATTTTGATTCCGGTGACCGACAGCCTCTTACGTGCAACCCCTCCAACCAAAAATAACGCCGACAGTATACTTTATGGCAACTTCACAAAAGAGTGGCTTACCACTTACGAAAATGGAATTAACAAGTTTTTGGTAATGTTCATACTAAAGTTATTGAAGCGCAGAAAAAAGTTAAATTATTAGAATCCAAAGATTGTTGTACTATTCAATGGGCTAATGATGTAGCTCAAGCTCATGATTCCCTTCTACATGCTATTGATTTAGAGGAAGGTTTCCTGAAACAAAAAGCTAATGATGTTTACTTTACTTGTGGCTATAGGAACACCAATCTTTTTCATGCATCCATAAAGCAAAGACAGAACTTAAACACAATCCTTAAGATCAAATCTTATGTAGTTGAAACTCTTACTAATCCTGAAGCGATTAGTAACAGTTTGGTTCAACATTTCACTAATCTTTTCCAAGAACCAACTTTGGTCTTACCTGTTAATGCGAACCCTTTCAAAGAGGAAAAGGATTATGTCTCTTCTCTTGTTCTTACCGACGTCCTTACTGAAGAAGAGATCCTTATTGCTCTTAATGTTATTAACTCCAACAAGGCTCCGGGGCCTGATGAATTTAATTCAAACTTCTATATTAATTACTGGGAAATTATTAAGATGGAAGTGACAAGTGCCATTCAAAGCTTTTTCTTGGGTGAAAACCCAGGTAAATATTTCACTTCCTCCCTAATAGTGCTTATCTCCAAATGTAATGATAAACTTTGTTGGGATAACTTTCGGCCTATCTCCCTTATCTCTGTCATCTCTAAATTTATAAGTAAGATTATTGTGGCTCATTTACAACCTCATTTAGAAACCATCATCTATCCTCAACAATCTGCTTTTATTCAGAGTAGGGAAATATATGATAATATTATCCTTGCACAAGAAATTATTGAAGACTTAGATAAGAGGTGTAGGGGCCGCAATGTTGTTATTAAGCTTAACATATAGAAAGCATTTAACACTATCAATTGGGATTTTAGTTTATGCATTCTTCATGCTCGAGGTTTTTCTAAAAACTTTTGTAATATTATTCAAACCTGGTTAGCTCAGAATTGCTACAGCGTTCTTGTGAATGAAAAATCTAATGGTTTCTTTTCCTCCTTACGGGGATCAAATAAGGTGATCCTCTTTCTCCTACGATTTTTATGCTTGCTTTTGATTACCTTTTTCGCCTTATGAATCAAATGCAGGTGCCTCACCCTTACACCCAATTTTCTCACAAATCTAAGCTTATAATCTGTCATTTGGCTTATGATGATGACGCTATTATTTTCTCCAATGCTAGAAAAAACGCTTTCAAACATTTGATGAGAACATTAAGGCACTTCCAGCTCACATTGGGATTAACCTTTAACACGGCTAAATTCCATTTAATTTTTTATAAGCATGTGAACACTACCTTAAACACATGGGCTGTCAATCATACTTCTTTTCAGATGGCCTCCCTTATGCTTAAATATTTTGGTGTCAACATTTTGTGGGGTAGGAAAAGACAATCACAAATGGATGATGTTGTGGAAAAAATTAAAGCCAAGATAAATTATTGGAGGAAAAATTTTGTATCTAATGGCGGCAGGCTAACTTTACTTAAGAGTGTTCTTCACACCATTCCCTTATATGGTTTTCAGGCTCTACATCTGAAAAAAAGTACACAAAACACTCTGGAGAGGCTCTTTAATATTTTTTTATGTCCCGGAAGTAATTATTGAAAAGTTTGGTCTACTTAGGATAAGGTTTGCAAACCTCTTTTTGCTGGTGGTTTTGGTTTTAAGAACCTAAATCATATTACTGAGATCAATATGTGTAAACTTTAGTTTAAATTCTGTATGGGTACGTTGCTATGGGCTCAATTTCTTTATAAAAAAATATTGCACTCAAGTTCATCCCACTATCATTGAATGGAAAATGTGAGACACCAAACTTTGGAAAGCTTTAATTAAAGTTCAACCTGATGCATAAAAGTTTATATTTTGGGATATTGGTAATGGGAATTTATTCTTTTGGTTTGATCATTGAGTGTGGAGGACTTTTCTACTATGCCTCATTCAGCTGTTGATAACATTATCATTATTTTTTATTGTTGGCACAAAGAAGCTCGGGATGTGCCTAAACTCATGGATTTAGTTGGGGATAAGGCTGGATATATTACAAAAATACCACTTTCTTCATCCACTATTAAGGATTCCCCTATTTGGAAATTCACCTCTCATACTTCCATCACTAAACTTCTGTATGAAGATATGCATACTTTTACCCATCGACGCTGGACTAAAACTCTTTGGAATGATATTTTATCCCCTTCTATATCTTTTTTCTTATGTAGATATTTTTTATTGCTTTTGTTGTTGGATGATATTCTTAAATTGAAAGGCTTGTGTATGGCTTCGAGGTGCTACATTTACAAATGTGAGGCCGATTTGACTTCACACATTTTCTTTGATTGCAATTATGCTCGTATTGTTTGGCATGAGGTTGGGCTATATTTTGGTTTTACTTGGACTAGATTCAATGATTATTCTGAGTTGGACAATTATCTTCTTGTTTGGAAGGCCGCACCTATTTATGTTGGTAAATTTGAATCTTTTCCTTTGGTTATTTTATGGTTCCTTTGGGTTGCTAGGAATGCTCATAAATATGAAGCACGCCCTCCTACAACTGCTAATACTACCTCTTATATTCTTGCTTATTTTTTGATACATTCTACATGCCCCCGGAGCGGTAGGAGGGTCTCTTTGCTAAGGTGGCAACCCCCTCTGTTGGTTGGATGAAGCTGAATGTAGATGGGAGCTGGACTGTTAATGGGGCAAGGATGGGTGGTATTTTTCGTGATAATAGGGGCAGCTGCCCCAATTTATTGCCTCAGATTTTTTGCCTCTCCGGTTTGTGCCTCCACACCTTTAGAAGCTGAATGCTTCACCATTTGGTATGCTTTTTAGATTGCGGTTATCTTTCATTTCAATATGATTTATATTGAATCAGACTCTATTGCTATTGTTAACATATTCAACAAGGGCTCTCCAATCACTTGGAAAATTCTCTGTTTGCTTAACATTATTTAGGATTATATTAAAATGCACCACTTGGTTATACAGATGCACTTCGTTTACAGGGAATGTAATTCCCCTGCTGATTGGCTTGCTAAATATGGATTAAGTAGAGTTTTGGTGGGTGTTTTGCCCCCACCTCAATTACAATTACTTTTGAATGGTGACTTATTAGATGTGCCTTACATTAGAAGTTAATTTTTATTTGTTCACTAGCATTGTTGCCATATTTTTGACATGTTTTCCTACTTTTTATTTTGATTTCTTGCTCCACTACCTGAATAGGATTCAGTTATGGGCTAATTTCGGTTTGACCTCTACTATTTGTAATCTTTTGATTTTTTTTGAATTACTCCTCTACTGTATTCTTTCTACCGTGGGCCCATCACTCCTGCTTCAAACTATAATATTTCAGCATCTAATACTAATTTTCTGCATTGGATTCGGTTTGGTTTTTAGTTGGCTTTGGGTATCTCTTTTCCTTAGAAAAGTTTTGATACTCCAACAAATTTTATGTTTCAGAGTTACTTTATATTTTTATTTGAACTATGGAATAGGTTCATGGAATAGGGAGTATAATGCTGATTATCCAAAACTTCTTTTGATGGTACACTTTGCGAGGACGAGCACTTTGGTTTAAAAGACGCTATAGGTGCAATTTTTTCTACTACACTCTGGATTAAGATGTCCTCGATTACCGTTTTGGATGGTGTTGTGTGCAGCACTCTTTTATAGGTGTACTTTAAATGTCTGTTTTATTTCCTTCAAAGTGATGTAATTTTTGGGTATTCTATAACTTTCTGCTATTTTAATTTTTTGTGTGGAATTGTATTGTAGATTGGGGAATCCCTAAGAATTATCTTGTATTTTTTTTTGCTTTTAGAGGGGGATCTGCCTTCCCCCTCTCATTTTGTAACAACTTTTTATATCAACACGTAGGGAGCCACGGGTAGCTCTTTTATTAATATGTTTATATATATATATATATATATATATATAGACATATTGTGTCTAGTTATTGTTTGAAAGGCTTGTTACAAAAGTAGAAAAATATTTTTTGTTAAGTGACAATTTAATTTTACGAGTTCAGTTACAAAATAAATTTTTTATTTGCTTAATGTGAAAGTTTAATACTCTGAGTTACATAATAAGTTAATAATCATCATGTAATTATTTTGATTGCATTAATTAGGTATATAACTAGAAGTTAGATATTGCACTTTAAAAGAAGATAGTTTTCATGTTTTACTGTAAGTTGATTTTTCGGACTTCAAGCAAAAAGAAAGAAAAAAAAAGAATTTGGAGTCAAAATGGAGCTTTAGAAGAAATGTTCAGTGCCGACGACACCAGACTGGGCGCCTACGGTGCCATTTGTCAGAGAGTACGGATTAGATAAATGGCTATTGGCGCCGATGAGGCTAGAATTGGTCCCAACGATGCCAACGTTGGTGTAAGCCCTGTTTCTAGAAGATTCGACAAATTTGGACGCATTTTGAAGAGTTTTTAGACGCACCCATGGGAGAACCGAGGCTCTCTTTAGAGCAAAAATTGATCTGAAAAATGACTCTCTTCATCGCTTTGCACCCTTCAACCGCTTTCCACTCTCTTCCATGCTATTCCACATTCCCTACAACCACTTAGAGTCCATTAGTCATTTATTTTATTTATAATTTTGAGTTTTTATGGTGAGTTTAAGTGTGAATTCTTCTCTAAGAGTGTTGGAGAGGGAAAGAAGTGAGAGATTTCTTCTTCCCACATTTCATAATAGAGGATACAAAGGATTTGATTTGAGAAAGAGTTTGAGATAAGTGTTATTTGTTTATTATTGTTGTATTTGTTTATTATTGTTGATGAAATTTTTGTTTTGTTGTATCTTTCTCGTGAAGTCTGAGTAGTTTCCTTTAGTATCTTTCTCGTGCGTGAAGTCTGAGTAGTTTCCTTTATCTTTCTCCTTACTCTGAGATATGGTGAAATGAAAAAATAATTTGGATGTGCTAATGTTAAAATACAAAATAAATCGTGATAGTTTTTCAGCTCCATTCTTAATTTACTTTTTGATCTGGCCAATTGAATTGTTAAAATATGTTGTGAAACATATGATCCGGGAAATGAAGCGTGAGCTCTAGAATAGACTGAGAATCATATTTAATTCCATGAAGGAGTATTTGTTCATGCAATTAAGTACAAATAAATAGATAAATATACATTGTTGGGTGTAGAATTGAAGATTTTAGGGCGACAGACTAAAATCCCCAATCCAGTCTTTGTGTTTAAGAACTAAAGGGGAAGAGAAGTGGGAACTCTAGAGTGAAAGCCAGTATCCACCTAGCTAGCCATAGATTTAGAGACTAAACCTGAGATTAGCCAATGATTTTCTATAACATTGAATCAGGGTAGAGAATTAAAAATACTCATATTTGGCACAATACATATTTAGACCATTTATCTCATCTCATTTTACTAAAAACTCATTCTAGTAGAAAAGATGCTTTTCATATTAGAAAACTTTATCACATACACATAATTTAGTAGTTACTATTTTAAACTTTGCATTTAAATTTTACGAGTAGTTAATAATTTAGTTTTGATAGTATCTCAACATTCAAAATTAGTGACACTAATTTTGCTTTATTTATGTGATTTTCTTAATTAATTTTTCATTTCAAATTTAAACCTTCCTCGTGGGATTGATGTTTGGGGCTTAAGTTTGGGGCTTAAATAGAAAGTCGGCTTAAATAGAAAGTCTTATATTACTTGATAATTATACATATACTTGCATAGAATCCTTACATTAAGTGCTCAATTTTCTTGTTCATAAAATACCACATCAAGTTTTTGGCACCATTGTAAAGCATAGTCAACTTTATAATTTTTACAGAACTATATTTTTGGGAATCAAGTTTTTGGTGCAGTTGTATTGAAACATAACGGTAAATTAAATAGATTTGTTAAATTAAAAAATTTAGAGATAAAAAAATTAGAAAAATATATAAAACAAAAAATCCAAAAACAATATAACTGTATATATTTAAGAGTATTTTTATGAAATTTTTCTTTGCTTATTATATTTGTTTATGTGAAATATTAGATCTGTAGGTTTTGTACTATACAATTTGAAATTAAAATGCACTATTAGAAAAATTTGAAAACAACAAAAAAAATTAAAAATTAGAATAAAATGGCCAATAACTTACATAATCAAATAAATGAAAACCAACAAAGACCTTTGAAAGATTATGCTAATCATAGAACAGATGAATTTCACTTCACTTCAAAATCCTAAAGTTGCTGCTAATTCATTTGAGCTTAAACCTGCTATTGTCCAAATGGATCAAAATAATCAGTTAGGAGGAACACCTACTGAAGATCCTAACTTACATCGTGTGAGTTTTCATGAAAGTTATGCTACTTTTAAATTTGATAGAGCGTCTAATGATATTGTTAGGCTTAGACTTTTTCCTTTTTCATTAAGGGATAAAGCTAAAGCTTGGTTATATTCATTAGCACCTGGATCTATCAGAAGGATCTATCAGAACTTTCTATCAGAACTTGGGGAGAACTATCACAAAAATTTTTGGCTAAATAATTTCCACCCTTAAGAACTGTTAAGCTTAGAAACAATATTACATCTTTTTGTCAGTTTGAAGGGGAATCAATATATGAAGCCTGGGAAAGATTTAAGGAACTTCTTAAAAATGTCAACACCATGCTTTGTTAGATTGGTTAATAATTAAAACATTTTACAGTGGATTAGTAGGATCACTTAGATCTATTATAGATGCTATTGTAGAAGGATCACTAATGTCAAAACCTTTTGATGAAGCATTCTCTTTAGTAGAAGAAATGACTACTAACAATTTTCAATGGCCCTCTGGTTGGGTAAATCCTAAGAGAGTAGCTAGTATTCGAAATAATAATCCCTATTCTAACTATTACAACCCTGGATGGAGAAATCACCCTATTTTTTGTTGGAATGATTATAACAATTCGGTGAGCACCTAAGGAGATTTAAACAACTAAGGAAATCTTAATTATCGACCTTATTATCCTCCTGAATTGAACTATAACCCTAACCCACAAGTTAAGGAAAATACGTTGATGATGGCAGAAGTAATGTTGAATATGGGAAATCAAATTCAAAATCAAAGGGATGCTATTAGAAATATTGAAAATCAATTAGGACATATTTCTGCTGCATTTAGTAAAAGACCTTAAGAAAATCTTTTCAGTACCGTGGAAGTTAATCCAAAAGATCAAAATAAGGAGTAAATTAAAGATATTCAATTATGAAGAGGAAAAGAAGTTGAAACAAAAATACAAAGAGAAACTAAAGTTGATGAGGAGAAGGAAGAGATTGAAAATGACCACAATGAAAATGAGTAAATATAAGTTCCTTTAGAAAAACCACTACCTCCGTTTCCTCAACGATTGAAGTAAGAGAATAAAGACAAACAATTTACAAAATTTTTGGAAATCCGTAAAAAGTTAATGATAAACATTCCTTTCAATGAGGCTTGAAAACAAATGCCAAGTTATGTAAAATTTATGAAAGATATACAAAACAAGAAAATGAAGTTTGTAGATCATGAGACCGTTGCACTCAGTGAAGAGTGTACCGCTATTATTCAGAAAAAGCTCCCAGGAAAGTTAAAAGATCCTGGTAGTTTTACTATACCTTGTGCAATTGGTGAAAAGTTTTTTTGGAAAAGCCTTATGTGATTTAGAAGCAAATATCAATCTTATGCCTCTATTGATTTTTAAACGTTTAAATTTGTGAGAGATTTCCTCTACTACTGTAACTCTTCAGTTAGCTGATTGATTAATAACTTATCCTAAAGGAGTTTTAGAAGATGTATTAGTAAAAGTAGATAAATTTATTTTTCCTGTAAACTTTATAGTATTAGATATGGAGGAAGATAAAGAATTCTTATTATTTTGGGGAAACCATTAATTTCAATAGGGAGAGCTGTGATAGATGTGCTAAAAGGAGAATTAATAATGAGAGTTAATGATCAAGAAGTAACATTTAATACTGCAAAAGCTATAAAATATCCTGCAATAGAAAAAGATAATAAATGCTTTTGGATGGAAATTACTGATTATATGAGTAATGAGCAATTTAAGGAAGTATTTGAAGAAAAAATAAAGCAAGAGGAATATTGTAAAAATGAGAATGAAATAAAAGAAGAGAATTTAGATTATATTCAAGACAAATTTAAAACTTTAGATTTGTTTTTAAATGATAATAAAAATCTTATTTCTTTGAGTATTAAACCACCTGAACTTAAACTGAAAGTATTACCCTCCCATTCAAAATATGTGTTTTTAGGAGATTCATCTACATTGCCTGTTAATGCATCTTTTGAGTTAACTGAAATTCAATAAAAATTAATAAAAATGTTGAAAAGATATAAAAAAGCACTTGGACGGACTTTAGTGGATATTAAAGGAATTAGTCCTTCAACTTTTATGCATAGAATTCTGTTAGATGAACAACAAGAACCTAAAGCTGATCCTCAAAGAAGATTAAACCCAATAATGAAAGATGTTGTTAAAAAAGAAATCTTAAAATGGTTAGATGCTGGAATTATATATCCTATTTCAGATAGTGCTTGGGTGAGTCCAATTCACTGTGTTCCAAAGAAAGGAGGAGTGACCTTTGAAGTAAATGAGAAATATGAATTAATTTCAATAAGACAAGTTACTGGTTGGCGAATTTGTATAGACTATAGAAAATTAAACATGGATACCAGGAAAGATCACTTTCCTTTACCCTTTCTAAACCAAATGTTGGATAGATTGGCTGGAAACAAATATTACTGTTTTTTAGATGGATATACTGAGTATCATCAAATTCCAATTGCTCCCGAGGATAAAGAGAAAAACACATTTACAAGCCCTTATGGAACATTTCCTTTTCGTAGAAATCCTTTTGGACTATGGAATGCACCTGCGACATTTTCAAGATGTATGATGTCAATTTTTAGTAGTTTGATTGAACATGGAATGAAAGTATTTATGGATGATTTCTCTGTATTCAGGAGTTCATTTGAATTTTGTTTAAATAATTTAGAAAAAGTTCTGAAATTATATGAAAAAATCAACCTGGTACTAAATAGGAAAAAATGTCAATTTATGGTTACAAAAGGAATTGTACTTGGACATAAGATTTTCTAAAAATGACATGGAAGTAGATCTTGCAAAAATTCAAGTTATGGAAAAATTACCACCTCCTACTACAGTTAGAGGGGTAAGAAGTTTTTTAAGACATGCTGGTTTCTACAGGCGTTACATAAAAAATTTTTGTAAAAATAACCAAGCCATTATGCCAACTTTTAGAAAAAGATAAAAAATTTGATTTTAATGAGGACTGCATAAAAACATTTGACTTATTAAAAGAAAAATTAATCACTGCACCTATAATAGTTCCACCTGATAAGGAGAAACCATTTGAAATAATGTGTGATGCTAATGATTATGTTATTGGAGTTGCTTTAGGACAAAGGCACAATAAAGATTTTAAAGTATCAAAGTTCTTAAAGTAATATATTACGCTAGTAGAACTCTAAATGATGCTCAAATTTACTACACCACTACTGAAAGGGAGTTATTAGATATTGTCTATGCCTTTGATAAATTTAGACATTACTTGATTAGAACCAAATGTATAGTGCATACAAATCATTCTGTTATCAAGTATTTGACGCAAAAGAAGGATGCTAAACTAAGATAATTAGATGGATACTTCTATTACAAGAGTTTGATTTTATTGTAGTTGATAGAAAGGGAAACGATAATCAACTAGCTGATCATTTGTCTATACTAGGAGAAGAAATACAAACTAATTTTTTCAATGAAATTTTAGAAAATTTCCCTAATGAACAATTACATAATATTGATGAAATGAAAATACCATGGTATGTCAATATAGTAAATTATATTGTAAGTGATATTATACCACCAAATATTAGGAATCAACAATTAAAGAATTTTATATATGATTCATTGGGATGACCCATATTTATATAAATAATGTAAAGATCTAATTATTAAGAGGTGTGTTCCTTTTGAAGAAACTCAACAAATAATTGAAAGATGTCATGATTCTGAATTTGGAGGATATTTTGGAACAAATAGAACTACATATAAAATTTTGCAAGCTGGATTTTATTGGCCTACTCTTTTTAGAGATGTTAATGAATATGTTAAAACATTTGATTGATGTCAGCGAGTTGGAAATATTTCTAGAAGAAATAAAATGCCTCTAAATTACACATTGGAAGTTGAAATTTTTTGTGTGTGGGGATTAGATTTATAGGACCATTTATGCCTTCATTTGGATATTTATATATATTACTTGTTGTTGATTACATATCCAAATGGATTGAAGCTATTGTTGTACTTAAAAGTGATGCTCCTTAAAAGTGATGCTCGGAGTGTTTCTAAATATTTAATTAAAAATATTATTATAAGATATGGAATGCCAAGACTAATTATTACAGATGGAGGATACCATTTTAGGAAGAAGAGAATTGAGAAATTTATTAAAAAAATATGATATTATGCATAGATTCTATACTGCTTATCATCCTTAGACTAGCGGTCTAGCTGATATATCAAATCATGAAATAAAATGCATTTTAGAAAAAGCTATAAATCCCTATAAATTGGATTGGTCTTCTAGATTAGATATTGCATTTTAGGCATATAGGTTGCTTAAAAGACTATTACTGGAATGTCCCCATATAGACTTATTTTTGGAAAAATATGCCACTTACCAGCAGAATTGGAGCATATAGCATTTTGGGCTATTAAAAAATTTAATTTCAATCTAAAAGATGCTGGTGGGAAAAGATTACTTTATTGCAACTCAATGAACTTGACTTGAGGAGATTAGAAATGAAGTATATGATAATGCAAAAATCTATAAAGTGAAAATGAAAATAAGACATGATCGGACGATTATTAAAAAGAAGTTTGAACC
>NW_018253330.1:0-839 GCF_001263595.1 Phalaenopsis equestris
TGGCTCTGTGGCCTTCGCCTTTTCAGCCCTTAGAAGTTTCTGATTGCGTCTCATTTCTTGTGTTCTAGTAAGTTGCATAGACTTTGAATTGGACCCAATTTCAAATACAGAAAACGGCGGGGCAAAAGCATCAACAGACATTTCTTCGTAAAGGATCTCCTTCCCTTCGTTTAGTGGGACAGTTGATGTAGTGGCGGTGAATCCAGTGGCAGAAGCAGAAACAGCTCTGGGAGCCATCTCTACACCCCTAGTGACAGACTTTACAGCAACAACAGAATTCTTTTCAATCAACACCCTCTTCAGAGGGGGAATTTCATTAACAGACTTGATATTAAACTCCACCACAGGCTCGACGGACTTGTCCATTTCAGGTTTCATTACGGTAACAGAGACATTCCCAAACTTAGCTTCAATATTATTGAATCCTTGTCCAAACTTAATGACCGCCAAGTCTGGCAGCTCACTCTGGCTAACAACAAACTCCTCTCCAATAGCGAAAGAAAAGATCAACTTTGGTGAAGACATTCTCTCTGTTATTTGAAAATTTTCTAAGAGTTAGTGACGTCCAATGCCTTGCAACTTCAGCAGTAGTACTCAAGTTAACGCACTTGTCTTATGAACTGGATATCCTTTAAAATTTATCCATGTGAATTTGGCATCAATCTGTGATTTGCTTTGTTTTGGTATTGGGTTTTGAGACTTCAACATTGTCGAGAAAAGTTGAAAATGAATTTGACGTGACTTGTAAAAAGGATAAGCAAATTTCAGCAGAGGAATGAAGTGATTATGAGGCATAGGAGCTAGCCTAAAATAGGAAATGATATATTCCACATTGGACC
>NW_018253331.1:0-6639 GCF_001263595.1 Phalaenopsis equestris
AAGACAATCAAAAAAGAGAAGACTATCTAATGTAAGGGAGGGAGAGAAGGTCACTGGAAACCAGGAAGGCCAGTGGAGGAGGAATCCTCTTACTAACCAATGAGACTTCTGTTTGGAGACCCCTTATAGCCAGCCAATTGGATGGTCTATTACCTTCTCTATGTATGTGAGTGAAAAAAACTATGGAGCAGTTCTTCAGCAGCAAGTGAATCCCAGAGTACCAGCAAATTAAGTTCCAGAACCTTAATGATGTTGATAAGTAGTAAGGAATCAAATTCAACCTATAATTGATTAAAAATGCAGGCTTTAGCAAAATAGAGAGCCCAAAAAATAGCTTGACATTCAGCCTCAAGAGGATCCACAACAAAAATAGGAGACTAGAAATATAAAATATGATATCGCAATGGAAGAAGTTTGCTCTGCTAGGGTTAGGCGATTCTGGTGTTCCCATGGCTGTTGAAGCGAATTTGATGGTGGGGCTCTCGGGTGTCCTCTCCAAGGCTACCTCTTCTCTTTACACTGGTGAGATCCCCCCTTTTTCATCTTTTTGGCAGTCTTTTCTGCATTTCTTGCTATTTTGTGTTCTTCTTGCGAGATTTTTATGGATCGTTCCTTTGCGGATGCTCTTAAGGGTAATGGTGGCTTGGTTTCTAGTTCCTCGAGCCTTTTCTCACCTTAGTATCTTCAAGCTTTACATTTTGGTGGTGATTTTAATTATATCCAAAAGCTTGGAGAAAAAGATGGGAAACTCGCTATGTTTGTATCTTATGTTGAATCTACTACTCTAGCTTCCTCTTGTCACCATGTATTAGTTGGAAAATTTGTCTGTGGATCACCAAAGTTTGAGGTTGTTAGAAAAGAGTTTGAATCTTTGAATCTAATTGGAATGTGGAAATTTGGCCCTCTTGACGGGAGACACATACTCATCC
The DNA here is from genome assembly GCF_001263595.1 of Phalaenopsis equestris. Classification (NCBI taxonomy): domain Eukaryota; kingdom Viridiplantae; phylum Streptophyta; class Magnoliopsida; order Asparagales; family Orchidaceae; genus Phalaenopsis; species Phalaenopsis equestris. The sequence continues at coordinate 930 of NW_018253331.1, forward strand.
AACTATCAAATGACAAGATTATACTAGTTTATTTTCACATCGAGTTCTTAAATTTGATGGTATTTCTATGAAATTTTTGAAATGGAATATTGAATTTAACCCTAAATTGGAACCTCCTATTATTACAGTTTGGTTGAAATTCCCTGGATTTAAAATTTCATCTTTTTAATCATGAGGTCTTATTTTCCTTAGTTGCGGCATATGACACACCTTTAAAATTGGATGGTCCCACTTACTTGCTTACGATGCCTTCTGAGGCTAGAGTTTTAGTAGAATGGGACATTACTTTACCTTTCTCAGAAGAAATATGGATTGGTTCCGAACATAAGGGCTACTGGCAGAAAGTTGAGATCGAAAGACACGCACCTTACTGCACACATTGCCTTATGTTTGGCCATATTACTGCCAATTGTTATCATTTATATCCACATTTAAAACAAAGCACTAAACGATCTCGTAATGCTACAAAGTCGACTACTGATCTCCTTAGATCTAAAATTTCTAGAAATCCTTCCACTATCCATTCTGACATGAATGCACATATTTTATCGTCGCTTGCTACACAGGGTACCAGTAACATATTTGTTAATGCTAATAGTGAGACTAATGTCCCCACAATTGCTCTGCATGATGTTGTTGCCACTGAGGTTAACACTAATGTTTTCATTAGTGACACTATTATTACCATTATTTATTACGTTGCTCCTTTAACGGTCACTGATGTTGCCTTGGGTATTACTGATAAAGTTGCTCCTTTAACGGTAACTGATGTCCCTTTGGGTAATGATACGGATGCCATCACTTGTGCCAATATTGCTAATATAAATGTTAATGATGTTACTTCCGCTGCCAAAACATATGTTATTCTCATAAATGGGAGTAGTATTCAAGATATGCAGGTCAATAGATTAAGAGAGGTTCCTTCTTCTGAAGGTAAAGTAGGTAATGTTTGCTTATTTTTTGTGGATGATAATGAAATGCCTATTGGGGCTATTTTGGAAGCCACAAATATGCTAGAGGAAGAATGGTTGGTTCAAAAGGCTAGGAAAAAGAAGGGTAAAAGGAAGAATGAACTCTTTCATCTTGATAATGAAAGCATTATTCGTGGTGGAATGTATCATTCTCGTGGCGAACAATTTGACACCCCTCCTAGATCCTCTAGAAGGGGAAGCTCGAGACACCATGTTTAATATTTTGGTTTGGAATATTAGAGGAGTGGCAGACCCTAGCTCCCTTAATAGACTCAAACATTTATACAGGGTTCATAAACTTTTTATTTTTGCTATTTTGGAGCTGTTAGTTTCTGTGAATCGGGATAAAATTTTTAGAAAATTCTCTAATTACAATCACTATTATAACAAAAATAATAAAATATGGATCTTTTGGAAACCTAAAGCGAATTTGAAGATTGTTGAGGATGATGATCAGTTTGTGCTTACTAATTTTAAGATGGATAGCTTTCAAGGGTGGGCCACTTTTATTTACTATAGCTGCCTTTTACCTGATAAATTCCTTCTTTGGGATAAATTATGCTTATGGGTCAGGGGATTAATGAGAAATGGTTTGTTGGGGGCAATTTTAACATGATAATGAGACCCTCTGAGAAGAGTGGTGGTAGGGGATGCGACCAATCCGTCATAATTCGGTTTTGTGATAAGATCGCAGATGCTAGGTTGTATGATATGGGTTACTCTAGTTCCCCTTATACTTGGCATCGCGGCTTTTTATCTCAAAGATTAGATCGTCTTTTTGCTAATCAAATTTTTTTTAATTATTTCCTCATATCTAAAGTTCAACACTTGAACTCTGCTACTTCTGACCATAGCCCTATCTTAATTATGCTTGCTTTTATCAAATACTCTCACAGATATAAATTTAAGTTTCTTAATATTTGGGCTTCCCATGACACTTTCTTGAATCTTATTAAACAAGTTTGGACTACTGATAATGTGGGAAGTCCTTGGTTCATTTTATGACAACTTCATAAAAAGGTTATTTTGCATTTGAGGGATTGAAACTATAATGTTTTTGGGAATGTTCACACTAAAGTTCTTGATGCACGATCTAAGGTTGATTTGCTAGAAGCTGAAGATTTTTGCACTCCTCAATGGGCTAGCGATGTGGCTCAGGCTCATGCTTCCCTTCTTGAAACTATTGATTTAGAGGAAGGTCTCCTTAAACAAAAAGCTAATGACACTTATTTTCCTTAAACAAAAAGCTAATGAAACTTATTTTGCTTGCAGGGATAGAAACACTTCCTTTTTTCATGTCTCTATTAAACATAGACATAATTTGAATACTATCCTAAAGATTAAATCATCTGATGTTGATATCCTCACTGATCCTGAAGATATTGGTAACAGCGCAGTCAACCATTTTACAAACTTATTCCAGCTTCAGGCTTCGGTTTTGCCTGTTGATGGGGATGTCTTCAATGAGGAAAGAGATTATGGTTGTTCTCTCTCTCTCTGTCTGATGTCCTACTGAAGATGAAATCCTTGTTGCACTTAAGAGTATTAATCCTAATAAGGCTCCTGGGCCTGATGGTTTCACTTCCACCATTTATATTAAATGTTGGGATATCATTAAGAAAGAGGTAATGAATGTCATTCAATGCTACTTTTTGGGGAAAAATCTGGGAAGATATTTCACTTCCTCTTTAATTGTGCTTATCCTTAAAGGCAATGATAAAATTAGTTGGGATAACTTCCCCCCATCTCTCTAACTTCTGTTCTCTCGAGAGTGATTAGTAAGATTATTGTTGCTCGGCTTCAACCTCATTTGTCCAAAATTATCTCTCCGCACCCGTTTGCTTTCGTTCAAGTTAGGGAAATATCAGATAATATCATTATTGCTCAATAAATTATCGAGGATCTTGATAAAAAGTGTAGAGGTTGGAATGTAGTGATAAAGCTTGATATCAGGAAAGCTTTTTATATCATTAACTGGGAATTTATTTTGAGTATTGTTTGGGCCCGCAGTTTCTCTACGAACTTTTGCTCTATCATCAAAAGATGGCTTGAACAAAATCATTACAATGTTCCGGTAATGGGAAATCCTTTAGTTTTTTCCCTTCCTTCAGGGGTATTAAACAAGGTGACCCTCTCTCACCTACAATTTTCATCCTTGCTTTTGATTATGTCTCTCGCCTTATGAGTCAAATGCAACTGTTACACCCTCACACTCAATTTATGCATAAATTTAAGCTTATGGGTAGCCACCTTGCTTATGCTGACGACGCTATCCTCTTTTCCAATGCCAGTAAGACTGCTTTTAAAATTTTGATGCAAACCGTAAATATATTTCAAAATACTTCTAGATTAAACTTTAACAAGGCTAAATGTCAGCTATATTTTAGCAAGTATGTTAGCACCACCCACACCTCATGGACTACTACCTTCACCAGATGTCAAGTGGCCTACCTTCCTCTAAAATATTTGGGAGTCAGTCTTTCGCGGGGTAGAAAGAGATAAACTCAAGCTCTAGGAACGCTCATAAGTACGAGGCTCTTCCCCCTACAACTGTGCTTAACACTTCATATATAATTGCTTATTTTCTAAAAGCTTCTTGCCTCATTGAATTAAGCTCTAATTTGCCTCAGAGGGGTAGGAAGGCCCTTCTGATACGTACTCAAATTTCTTTGGAGACAATTTTTAATAAATTCCTTTGGGTCGGTAGTACTCAACGTAAGATCTAGACTACTTGGGATAAAGTTTGCAAACCCAACACTGCTGGTGGTCTGAGTTTTAGAAATCTTAATCACTAAATGGAAATCAACAAGTGTAAACTTTGGTTCAAATTTTGTTCGGGCACTTCTCTCTGGGCTCGTTTTCTTCACTACAAATATTGTACTCATTCGCACCCTACTAATGTTGTTTGGAAGGTTGAGGATACTAAAGTTTGGAAATCACTGCTAATTGTTAGATCTATTCCTCTGAATTTCATATTTTGGGATGTTGACATTGGTAACTTATCCTTCTGGTTTGATCAATGGGGCATGGTAGATCTCTCTACCTTCCCACAAAATTTGTAGGATAACACATTACTGGTTTCTGACTGTTGGAAAGATAGGGTTTGAGATGTTAATAAGCTTAGAAATTTGATTGGAGATAATTCTGATCACATTCAGAGAATTCCCATAGATGCTACTAAATTAAACAAAAAATTATGGAAATTTACTTCAAATGTGTCCATCACTAAATTCTTATGTCAAAAGCATCATACTTTTACTACTCAACGGTGTACTTTTAATCTTTGGAATGCTTTCTTATCTCCATCTATATCATTTTTTCTCTGGAGATATTACTCATTGTTCTTGCCTTTTGATGATATACTTAAGTTAAAAGGTTTTTTTAAGTTTTTGAGATGCTATCTTTGTAAATGAGATGAAGAGACTGTCGCTCATCTTTTTTATGATTGCCAATTTGCTCGAGAAGTTTGGTGCTCGGTTGGGTTGTATTTTGGCTTCAATTGGACTGCAAATTCTTATGATCATCGTGAATGGAGGAACTATATCAAAGTTTAGAAGGCTGCACCTTTTTATAAAGAAACTTTGGAACCTTTTGCTTTTGTTATTCTTTGGTTCCTTTGGTCTGCTAGGAACGCTCATAAGTACGAGGCTCTCCCCCCTACAACTGCGCTTAACACTTCATATATAATTGCTTATTTTCTAAAAGCTTCTCGCCTCATTGAATTAAGCTCTAATTTTCCTCAGAGGGGTAGGATTAAACTTAATGAAGATGAGAGCTGGACTTTATCTGCTGCTGGGATGGGTAGAATTTTTCTTAATTCTTCAGGGAGATACCTTTGTTACTTTGACTCATCGATTTGTGCCTCGACACCATTAGAGCTTGAGTTTTATTCTTTATGGAATGCTTTACTCATTGTTGTGACCTTACATCACCATGCTTTAATTATCGAGACTGATTCTATGGCTATGTTTAATATTCTAAATAAGAGCACCTTCCCTACCTGGAATGTCATTTGTCTGTTTAACATGATTCAGGGGTTCGTTAAAAGGCATAATTTGGTTTTGTAATTTAATTTCATCTATAGGGAATGTAACACTGTTGCTGATTGGTTGGCCAAACAAGGTCTCCAACTAATTATTGTGGGTGTGGTGCCCCCACCTCAACCTCAAATACTTTTACATGGGGATTTACTTACTGTGCCTTATATCAGAAGATAGAGGGATTTTATATTTCTTTGTTATTTCTGCTCAATTTTTATTAGTTCCTCTTACTATTTAACTATTCGTTTCTTCATGTTTTATTCTGAGTTGCATTTAGGTAGCCTTTTTTCACCCCATTTTATCTTTGAATTTGGACCGTGAGGCTGGTTTTCGTGCTTTATCTTGCTTGGCCTGCTCTTTTTGGATGCCTGGGATCTCATTTATGGGTATTGGAGTTGGTAACTTTACCATGAGATGTATGGAGCTACTGCCTTTCAAATTTGGACATCTGGAAATTGCTTGGAGCAGCAGGGATGGTTTATGCAGAAGTTTTGTGGATTTTCTCACTGCTTGCAGGTTTTGGATTTTATTGTTGCAGTCTTCACTGGATCTACAAGCCGTCAGTTTGACCTGCTCCTCGACACCACTATTACTATGGAATTTTATGCATATTGTTATTTTGGGACTTTATGTACATGTAATTTTTTGGGTATACTTTTTCTTTTGGTATACGTTTTGGATGATTACATGTACCTTTGG
>NW_018253331.1:10917-12560 GCF_001263595.1 Phalaenopsis equestris
TTATGATAGCTGTTCCAAACAGTACTAACTTGATTCATAAAGTCTGGATGGGAAGACCAGACATTTAAATATCTGAACTTACTTTTGGAAGGGCTTAAGGAGCTGCTGATAGAGATCAAAAGAGGTCTGTGGTCTGAACCAGACATTGAGAGGTGAGAGACAGATGTATGGAAAAAATCATTAAGCCAGTGATCATTTACAAGGGCTCTATCAATTCTTTCCCAAACCTTACCTCTTCTCCAAGTGAATCTGGGGCCAGAGAAACCCAAATCAAATAATCTAGCCATATGCATGTTGTCTAAAAACAAGTTCATCTTATTAGTATCAGGAGGCCTGCCTCCAATCTTTTCATCAGAGGAAGTAATGCAGTTGAAATCACCACAATTCAGCTAATTAGATGTGGTGTTAGTACTCAGTTTAAGGAAATCCTTCCAAAGCTCCACTCTCCCAGCAGAGGAGCTAGTGGCATAGACAAAAGTAGCATGTGCAAAATGGCCAGCCATAGAAAGGGATACATGTAAAAACTGAGGATGATCTACAAGAACTTGCCAAGATATTTCATTCCTGCAAAGTAACCATATGTTATTGTTAAAATTAGCAGCACATTGGAAGCCATGAACTTTTTTAATAATTTTAATCATTAATCATTTTTCCTCTCCTCCTTGTTCTAGGAAGAGATTCCAAAGTTTGGGACATAATTTCTCCAGGGGTAGTTGTAACATTCTGTAGCTCTAGTATCAGCTTCTTTTTCTTTTTGGATTGGTGAAACTGCTATTCTTCTTCTAGATCAACTTTCAGATTTTGAATCACATTATCTTCCACAACATTAATGATATCATGATGCACTGTAGGTTGGTCTGTATGCCCCTTGAAACAAGGTGTCAAAGTTAAATCCTGGGGCAAGACAGCTTTTCCCAGTTCAGAACACACCACAGAAACTTCAGCAGAGGGAGGAGGAGCCGAAGGAGGAATAAGGGGAGGAGGCAAAGAAATCAGGTTAGGGGAAGGTTCAGAAGGGCCTTCATCAGGAAGAACAGTCCAAGTAATGGGGGAAAAGGTTTCATCAAGATGGTTTTCAGGAAGGGAAGGAGCAGGAAAGGAGTGGGAGAGCAAACTAGAAGTTCCTACCACCTAGTCATCAGTGAGAGCTGCCATCAAGGGTGGGCAGTGTGAAGTAGGGATAAAAGTAGTAGACAGAGATTCAGAATCAGGATAAACGGGCAAGCTTTTGGTGGGAGGAGGTGGGTCTAGCTATGGTGAGGCAAGAGGTTTTCTAGGGGAGGTTGTAAATTTTTTCTTTGGTTATAATCTGAAGCATCTGTTGTAAGTGTGTCCAAACATCTTACAATTGTGGCAATAATATGGTCTTTTCTCCATAACAATTTTCTGCCAATATCCATTGTTAGCTGTACCCAACCAAATTTCATCAATTTCTAGTTGGATGATGTCCCTTTCCACTAGGATTCTGGCCACAGCCGGTCTTGATAGGTTAAAGGTGGGAGCATCCATCTTCATGGGTCTTCCAAGGGCAGTGCCAATGGTAAATAAGACTTGGTGGTTGAAAAAATGGAGCTTTAAGCCAGGCAGCTTAAACCAAATAGGTACTATAGGTGGTTGCTTTGAGGGATCAAAAGCTATAGTCC